>NC_053164.1:163473479-163485979 GCF_016835505.1 Polypterus senegalus | reverse complement strand
TCTGTGAGTGCTGTTAAGACTGCAGGCACAGAATTTTGTGGGTCTGATATATACAGTACCATATCATCTGCATATAGAGAAATTTTCTGTTCCAGTCCTTCTCTGATAATCCCCTTTATCTGATCAGTATTTGACAGTGATTGCCAGTGGTTCAATGACGATTGCATATAGCAGCGGTGACAAAGGGCATCCTTCTCTGGTACCATGTTCTAGTTTAAAGTAGTCTGAACAAATGTTGTTGCAAATTGAAGCTTCTGGATTGGTATACAGTAGTTTGATCCATGTACAAATGTTCGGGCCAAACCCAAATTTCTCCAATGTAGTAAAAAGGTATTTCCATTCAATCATGTCAAATTCATTTTCTGCATCCAATGATAATAATATTTCTGGGGTGTTTGACTTAGTTGGTGAGTATATTACATTAAACAGGTGTCGAAGATTGAAGATAAGTGTGACCCTTGATAAATCCAGTTTGATCTTGTGATATTACCGAAGGTAGCACTTTCTCTAGCTATGATTTTCAGAGTATCTTAACGTCATTATTCAAAAGTGAAATTTTTGAATCTTTTTAAATCTTTATGATGCACATTGTAATAAGTCCTTATTTTGTTTAGGAAAAACGGTGATTAATGCTTGGCGAAAAGTTTGAGGAAGAGTTTGATTGTCTCTAGCTTCTGTAAATGTTGCTAATAGGAGGGGAGCTAGCTGAGTGGAGAATTTCTTATAAAATTCTGCAGGGTAGCCATCAGGGCCTGCTGCTTGCTCGCCTTGAAGTGACTTTATAGCTTCTAGTAATTCCGATAATGCCATGAGGTTTATCCTGTTCCTTCACACTAAAAGTATCTATTTGTGGTATCTGTAATGTATCCAGAAATTTATTAGATTGTGTGCTGTCTTCTTTAAACTCAGTAGAATGTAAGGATTTATAGTAGTCTCTAAATCTGTGCATTAGATTTTAATGGTCAATGATTTTGTCTCCGTTCGTGTTGGTGATTACTGGGATTGTGTTGCAGACTTCTTGCTTATGAATTTGTTGAGCTAAAAGCTTATTAGCTTTCTCTAGGTGTTCATAGTAATGATGTCTGAATTTATAAATTAGTTGTCAAGAGGTTGAGTTCTGAATGCAGAGCCTGCCTTTTCCTATGTAGAGCCTCGCTTAGAAGCCTGGCATGTTCTTTATCTATTCTAGTTATTTAGCTTTTTAGCTCTGATACTTTCTTGGTTTCTAATTTATTTCTGTGGGAAAGATATGAAATAATCTGTCCTCTTAAGAAGGCCTTAAGAGTTTCCCAGAGTATTCCTGCAGAAATCTCTGAGGATGTATTTGTCTCTAGGAAGAAACTGATTTGTTTGGATATAAATTCTGTACAATTCTCATCTGCTAATAGAAGCAGGCAGAGACGCCATCTGCGAGGTGAGTGTGTGGGGCATAGTGACTTTACCTTCAAGATCAGAGGTGCATGGTCGGAAATAACAATAGCATTTTATTTGCAAGATTTAATTGTAGGCAAGAAATTATTATCTATAAAGAAATAATCAATTCTTGAGTAGCAATGATGTACTGGTGAGTAGAAAGAATATGTTCTTGAGTTTGGGTTTAAAAACCTCCAGGGGTCTGATAAGTTGTGATCAGTTATAAACTTTGTAATTATCTTTGCAGTGTTAGATGTCATCCCCCTGTGATAGAAGTCCTATCTAAGAGTGGATTTAAAACACAATTAAAGTCCCCAGCCATTATAATTTTATGAGTGTTCACATTGGGAATGGATGCAAATAAATTTTGTATAAATTCCTTATCATCAACATTAGGTGCATAAGCATTTATCAAAATCATTTTACAGTTAGATAAGTTGCCCATGACCATCACATATCTCCCTTCAGGATCCAATACTACATCTGATGCTACAAATGAGACTGTTCTATGTATGAGAATTCCCACACCTCTAGTTTTTTTGTAAAGCTAGAATGGAACATTTGGCCAGTCCAGTCCTTTTGCAGCCGGAACTGATCCTTGCTTAGTAAGTGGGTCTCCTGTAAAAATACTATTTTAGCATTTAAAGCTGTTAGGTGAGATAATACTTTCTTTCTCTTTAATTCGTGATTCAGGCCTTTAACATTCCAGCTCACAAAGTTGACTCTCCCATCATGGAGACATTGATTCTGAATTTTTGATGTCATTTTATAGTCTTAACTAGAAGTGATAGAGCTTTAACCTTAATTTCCTATTTCCCCAAAAGTCATTGCCTTGCAGCCTATTGTTACGTTGGTAGTTATAATTATAAGGATTAAAAGGATAGATTAAATACAGATTTAGCCTGCTCTCTTTCCCCACAAACCCACCACCCTCCCATTTTGCCTCCCCAGATGAGGCTGGACCCCACTTCACACAGTCCCGGTCCTCTGACATACCCAGAGACAGGGCACGTCCAAAGCAAAACAAGCCCCCATGCAGCCGCGTTTTAGGATAACAAAAAATAGAGATACAGTAATCCCTCGCTATATCGCGCTTCGACTTTCGCTGCTTCACTGTATCGCGGATTTTATATGAAAGCATAACTAGATATATAACGCGGATTTTTCGCTGCTTTTCGGGTTCTGCGGACAATGTGTCTTTTTTACTTCCTGTACATGCTTCCTCAGTTGGTTTGCCTAGTTGATTTCATACAAGGGACGCTATTGGCGGATGACTGAGAAGCTAACCAATCAGAGCACGCAGTTAAGTTCCTGCCTTCTGAATGCAGTGTTAACCAGGAAGTTTCGTCTCGCTCATTCAGCATCAACGTGTTTCTCTGTGTAAAGAGTTGTGCTCTTTTGTGTTTATCTTTGTGCATAGTCAAGCCCTTTATTATGCCTCCAAAACGATCTGCTACTGCTTCAGGGGCCGTGCCCAAGCACAAGCGAAAGATGTTAACGATTGCCAAAAAAGTAAACATTTTGGATTTGTTGAAGGCTACGATTCTTTTTACTTAAAAAGTAGGAAAGGAATATAAGATCTACGGCCGCAGTGTCCTTTTAACCAGGGTGCAAAACGAGTTGTAAGTGGATGTAATAAGGCAGTAGTCTGGATGGAATCTGCTTTAGGGATTTTCATTGAAGACTGCCAGAAGAAGAACAACGGCAGTGCTACACAATCGCCTGAAGTGGCTACTTTGGAAGAACTGTAACGCTCTCCTTTGTTGTGCAGTAAAACTAAACTCATTGTTATCGGACAAGTCATCGTGTCATTGTTGGTGAGTAACCATAATTAATTTTCTACTTACAGTACTTAGTACGTATGCGATGCGTTTAGTGTCACTGTACACACATTTACTGTATACTATTTTTCTTGCGTTGTACGTATTTATTGTTGGTGGCCTGTCTATCGTAATGGCTGTAACATATGTGATATCAGAGACACTCAATATCTTTAAAATAATATTTAGGTTTTACTGTATATAAACAGTGTGTTTATATACATAATTTCAATGAATCTTACCTAATATCTAAGAGAATACAAAGGAATTATGCTGTATAACTCTGCAGGGAATATTTATAAACAGTGTGGGAGAGTTTATAAGGGCTTAAAATACAGTAATCCCTCCTCAATCGCGGGGGTTGCGTTCCAGACCCCCCCCCGATAGGTGACAATCAGCAAGTAGAAACCATATGTTTGTATGGTTATTTTTATATATTTTAAGCCCTTATAAACTCTCCCACACTGTTAACATTATTAGAGCCCTCTAGACATGAAATAACACCCTTTAGTCAAACGTTTAAACTGTGCTCCATTACAAGACAGAGATGACAGTTCTTTCTCACAATTAAAAGAAAGCAAATATATCTTATCTTCAAAGGAGCGCCGTCATAAAGGAGCGCCGTCATAAAGGAGCGCCGTCAGGAGCAGAGAATGTCAGAGAGAGCGCTCGCAAAGAAAAGCAAACAATCAAAAAATCAATACATGATTTTAAGTATACAGAAGCACCGCGATAAAGCGGCATTTTGTAGAAGTGCGTCCGTGTCCTCTGTGCAAACAGCCCCTCTACTCACACCCCCTCCGTCAGGCAGAGAGAGTGAGAAAGATAGAGAGAAGCAAACAAGCACCGCGCGGGAAGCATATCCTATAGCACTGAGGAGTTTTAGTTAATATGTAATACATGCTCTGATTGGGTAGCTTTTAAGCCAACCGCCAATAGCATCACTTGTATGAAATCAACTGGGCAATCAAACTGAGGAAGCATGTAACCTAAATTAAAAGACCCATTGTCCGCAGAAATCGGCGAACCAGCGAAAAATCCATGATATATATTTAGATATGCTTACATTTAAAATCCGCGATAGAGTGAAACCGCGAAAGTCGAAGCGCGATATAGCGAGGGATTACTGTATATAAAAATAACCATACAAACATATGGTTTCTACTTCGCAGATTTTCACCTATCGCAGGGGGGGTCTGGAATGCAACCCCCGCGATTGAGGAGGGATTACTGTATATATTGCCAATGTAGTTTACATACTAAATGCCTAAAATATAATCATTAACAAACTATGAACTTAAAATATAATCTTCAGCAATCTTAAAGTATTACAATAATAAACCCAGATAATAAACCTGGGTAATTTTGTTAGAAAGTGGTCCAGAATAAGTATAGTAAGTCTTAATGCAATAATAACAATAACAATAAACCAAGGGTATTATGTTAAACAGTCTCCTTTAGTGTAGAGAAAAAAATAAATAAATGTAAAAAAATAAATGAATAAAAAATAAACACAAATGTCTATAACTGTAATTAAAACATAAACAGATAGCGTCAGAGTAATAAAGAGAATGTAGAATTATAATACCCGTATCTTTACAAATGGATCAAACAGTAGGTTATATATCCTTGCCATGTCATGACAGGCTACGACTCACTATTGTGTTTCAGAATAGTGTCGAGATCAGCTTTCTTAATTCCTTTTCTGCTTCTTCCATGCTGGCGAAGACATAGAATTGACCTTGCAATTCCACTTTCAGTTTGGCAGGATACAAGAGGCTGTATTTGATATCGGCTTGCCGTAACCACTGTTTAATGTTGTGGAAGGCTGCATGTTTAGTAGCTGTTGCGGGAGAGAAATCAGGGAAGATACAAATGTAGTTATTTTCATATATAATCTCTTGCTTGTGTCTGAGGAGTGCCATCACCTCTAGCTTAAATAATAATCTCTCGAGGCGAATAATAAAAGATCTAGGTTTAACGGCATTTGATCCGTGTACTTGATAAGCTGCTACTATCTCAGAATCTGCTTTAAAGTCCTCTCCATTTATTTTAGAAAATAGTTCAGCTGCGAATTTCACTGGGTTTGGACTTTCTCTATTCTCAGGTAGACCTTCAATTCTAACATTATTCCTTGTTCTTCCATCTTCCAAAGCAGCAAGTCTGTCTCTGAGTTTTTTGCATTCGGACTTGGCAGCTGTTGCTTTTTCTTCAGCACTGGCAGCTAGATTTTCAGCTGTTTCAATCCGAGTCGTGAATGTCTCCTTGACATCCTCCAGTTGATCAGCAAGTGTGCTCAGTTTAGACGTGGTTTCCTGAATGTGCTCTTCAATTTTACCCAGCATATCTTTAAAGACAGCCTCAAAGTAAATATATATGTGTTTTTCCAAGTCTTTATTATCCTGCTGCAGCTCCTGTCGCAGCTTCTCATTTGCCTTTTCACTTGCCTTTTCATTTGCCTTCTCGCTTTTCCTTGTATCTTTCTTTATCTCTTGCTTGAGCTTGCTTGAGCTCAGCGATCATCACCTTCAGTACAGACAGATCATTTCTGCTTTTGCAGAAGGTGAGGCGGTGGGCTCTATTACAGCCAATGTTCCCGGCTCACGTGGAGTAGTTGAAAGTGCGGACTGCAAGCCCTTTTCCAGTTTCAGATGATCTTCTCCAATCGGCAAGCTATTATGACCTGCGTCACTCGCACTCGTACATTTGCTTCCGATTTCGCTCTCTGCCGGAGACAATGTAGCAGACTGTGGTCCCGAGGAGTCTGGGCTTTCACCCATCTGATCCAGGTCAGTCTCTGAAAGGCCGTACCTTGAGCTTGAACTTGATCTTGTCGGTCTGAGCTTGGATGTAGCTTTAGTTTTCGTTTCTTTCTGAACCCCTTTCTTGTTGGCCATGTTCATATATTCTTATATATACCGTAGTAGTACCCACAGGTTGGATAAATACAGGATATCTCAGGATAATAAGAAGATAATCAGTAAAAAGGCCAATCAGAAAAAATATTCTCAGCCCCTGCTTTTCTAAGCTTTACAGTAATTTAGTTGTAGTGTTACTTTACACAAGCCATTACGGTAGTTGTGCCATCCTACATCTTTTTTTTGGTCTTTTGCAGCACACTGCCTGCACTGTAAACAGTGAGTAGAAGTTTGTTTTATCAGTGAACGAGAGACTTTTGCTATAATAGCCTTTACGTTAAAGAAAGTGAAGTGATAAATTAAAAAAAAAAGTATTCAGTAAAGTTGTCATGGGCAGCTAAACAAATGGCAAGAAAAGCTACTTTAATGAATTCATACCTTTTTTATTTTGACCTTTAAATTAAAATGGACACTGCTTTCAGTTTGGACAGCAAGCTTGTTTAAAATGCAGCAGCTTACACTTTTAATTGGAAAAAGATTACATTACAGAAAAGCTAAACAATATGACTTCTTGTAATATGAGAAGCCTTTTAGGTAACACTTTACATTAAGTGTCCATAATTACACTGTAACTACTATGTAATTACCTGTATAAGTACAGTGTAACTATGAGTTATTACTCCTTACTTACTGTGTAATACAAAGTAACGTTATAGTTAATTATTCAGTTATCATTGTTATTCCACAGTTTATATAATTACAATGTAACAATTTATCACTGATCCAAAAACAAGTATACTTACATAGTTACATTGTATGTGTACTTTCAAAATGTAATAAAAACATCAGGGTATGTAACTACAACTATGCAACAGATGTTCCATGGTCTGGGTAATTGTAATGGAGAATTGCAGTGATAACTGCATAGGTTTTCAATGATATTTCAAGCTCTTTTCTAAATGGTGAAAACGCCTTTACAAAATGGTTGCCAAAGTGCAGAATGCAGTTATAGCAATTCACTTTTGTATAATAAATACAACCCCAGTATGCTGAACCTCCTATACATACCTTTGGGAAGAAGAAATATACTGGTAATGCGTCTTATTGTGATATGTATACAGCAAAACTCTTACTTTTTGCTAATTCTTAAGAATAATATTCTGATGCTGTATAGTTTTTTCAACAACCTGTTAGTCTGTAATTTTCAAGTTTTCTAAAAAAAAAAATATATATCATGACCGCTAAGAGAAGTAAACTTAAAATAAATCGTACAGAGTCATTAAGTAATATGTGGCAATAAAAGTTTTGATCTACTACCTTGTCTCCCACTTTCATTTACATTATTGTATATGTAAAAATTAGTGATGAGTAAACTCATGACTTTGATGAAGCTGCAGAAATGTTAAGGACCATTGCTAAACACAGCAAAATGAATAGAAGTCAATGAGGAGGGAGGAACCGAACTCCTTTTGGGTGGATTATAATGATGCAATTATCCATCCATTATACATGCAAGTGTCCCAGAGGGCTAGGGCAGAATCTGCCATCTATATCCTCAGCTGTGAGGCAGCAGTGCTACCTACTGCACCCACATGGATCAAGCAACAGGCGACTCGTGTGGAATGATAGCAAACAATAAGAAAAAAAAGAAGCGATCACAGAGATCCAGTTGTCGTGGCTCTGATAGTCTCTGCTATGGATTTTTTTTTTTTTATAAATATAATGAAAGTTGTGCTTCCAGTAACTGAATCTGCCTTCTTATTTAGCTTGTTGATTGTTGAAGTTATGTTACTGACCTGGCACACTACAGTGTAGAAAATTACACTGACTGTCTTAGAGTAAACAATTTCTCTCTCCACATTAAAGGAACATATGTTCCTTTTACATGTAGTTGGGGATTCAAATAAATGACATAGTGTACTATCTCCACTTCCACTCCTTGATTAGGGAATGGACATAAACCTGAAAGGCAATAACCAGTTCCTTGGTTTTATTGATGTTGAATTGCAAGACGATTGTCTTGGCACCAAGAAACAAACTTCATATCCTTGCTCCTGTAGTATGTTTTATCTCCCTTACCAATAAAACCAATTAGTGCAGAATCACCTGAGAAGTAACATGACCTTGGGATATATTTGTAGTCAGAAGTGTACAGCATGAACAAGGACAGTGATAGGATAGTTATTTTTAGTGTTCTAACATTGCTTACCTCCTCTTCAGAGACATGTTGAACATCAAAAAAGTGGGTAAATGTATTAAAAAAAAATTTCATAACATTAGCTTTCTCCACATTCTTATTAAAATCTCAGCTCTTTGATACATTCAGTAGGTTCATACAGGTCAGGTAAGGTTGAGGAGCTTGCTCTGGTACAGCATTTTGCCACACCCACAACACGACGAAACAGCTTGGGATCCTGCTTGGCAACTTCCCAGGCAGTCATATGGTCTAGTCCCACCCTCCGGAAATTACCCTTTATCTGCCGCAGCCAGGTGTTATATGGGTGTACTCTTGGCCTGGTCCAGCCACTCAGGTCCTCAACAATGAGGATCCTGTGAGCCGGATCACCCTTGGGGAATCGCACCACATGGCAGTAGTGCCATAAATGACGCTCCCTCGCAATGCAGGTAAGGTGCTTCATTCTGGACTCCATGAGCAATCGCTTATTTGACACAGTCAAACCAGCGGTACCCAGGAAGTCCAGTCTTTGTCTCAGGTCACTGGATAGCGCACATGTCTCACAACCATATAGCAAGACAGGAAGCACCAGGACTCTAAAGACTTGGACCTTCATCCCTTTGCATAGATATAGGGAGCGCCGCACACCCCTTTCCAGCAACCTCATAATCCCCCATGCTCTCCTAACATGTCTACTGACTTCATAGGAAGAGTCACCAGAGACATGGATGTCACTGCCGTGGTAAATAAACCTCCCGACAACGTTGACACGCTTTTCTGCAGACAGTCACACTGCTGATTGCTGTGCCCAAGAGGTCAATCTTTGCAGTATTCCTGTACCTCAGCTGGTTCACCACCTGTGCAATCTAAGTGAGATTGGATGGTTCACATCTAATTGGAAGATCAGTCTCAACAACCGTGGACCCAGAGATATCTGCGTCCTAGCCGGAGGATCAGCTTTGAACAGCTGCTCAAAGTAACTGCAGTGTCATCCGTAAGGACCGTTCCATCAGCCGCCCTGACTGCAACTCTCCGAGGAACAGATTTGGATGTGCATAATGCTTCGATTCCTCTGTAAGCAGGATGTGGGTCACTAGACCACAGATGGTGCGCCACTTTCTCACAAATTCCTCTAATAAACACCTTCTCATTTGCCCTCAGAGCCCTTGCAGCCGTCCTTCCCGGTACAGACCAAAGTTGCCATCAACCTTGCTCGGGCTGCTTGATATCAGGGTGAAATGCGAAATGAAACTCCTCCTTCTGGGAATACCGGTAACACCAACACAACCCTCAGCAACCTTCAGGGTCTTGTCACGGAATGTCTCCAACACCATTTTCGGATTGTCTGTTGCACCCAAATCTGCAGGTTCTTCACACAAACTGCATGCAGACTTGTTAGAAACAGCCTCATTTTGGAATTTGGCCAAGTCCAGCCTCATTTTCCTAGTAGGTGGTAACCTACTGGACCTAAGCTGGATTTTCAGAGTAGCAACAAGAAGTCTGTGGTCAGAATTCACAAACTAGGCACTTCTGTAGACCTTGCTGATTTGCAAGAGCCTCAAGCGTCTGACCATGAGGATGTGATCAATCTCTTTCACCACACCACCATTCAGTTAAAATGAAATTTCAGTCCCCTTTTGATCATAATGTAACATAAAAATCTTAATAGCTAAGATACTGTTGGAGTGAAAGATATACAATTCAAAGGCCATACAACAAAGACAACCAGTTATCTATGATCAATAAATAGTGTACAACTGAACAATAACAAACAGCAGATGGGATAAGTGCAAAATAGTTAAACTATAAGTGCCTCGTACTTAATATAATATATTATGAATCTAATTGAGAGAAAGGGTCAATCAGTCTATTTGGCAGACATAGATAGCCTTACGTTGACAGGGGTAAGGAGTTCAGTAGTTCTAGAGCCTGGAGAATAAAGCTATTTTTAAGCCTCACTGTTCTGGTTTTAAGACTGCAGAACTGGTAAAGAAACACAAAACTATAGGAGGGATGGGATGCATCTCTAATCATGCTAGTAGCCCTATGAATTCATCGTCCATAGTAGATGGCCAGGAAGGACTGCAGAGTAGATCTCTCTTTTTTTTTTTTTTTTTAAATATTGTCCAGTGGAGAAAGTGGTGATCTGATACATTACAAAATTTAAACCAGACTGAGATACATGTTGTGAAGACATTCTCAATTGTGCCTCAGTAAAAATACAGTGGATCCTCGGGTTATGATGACCGTAATTCATTCCAAAACTCTGGTCACAATCCGATTTGGTCGTGACCCGAAGTAATTTCCCCCATAGGATTGTATGTAAATACAATTAATCTGTTCCAGACCGTACGAACTGTATGTAAATATATTTTTTTAAAGATTTTTAAGAACAAAAATAGTTAATTATACCATAGAATGCACAGTGTAATCTATACTAATAAAAGGCAAAGCCCTGACTGACTGACTCATCACTAATTCTCCAACTTCCCGTGTAGGTAGAAGGCTGAAATTTGGCAGGCTCATTCCTTACAGCTTACTTACAAAAGTTGGGCAGGTTTCATTCGAAATTCTACGTGTAATGGTCATAACTGGAACCTATTTTTCTCCATATAATGTAATGGAGTTGAGCTTGATGGCCATGGGGGCAGGTTTGTGTGACATCATCACGCCTCCCACGTAATCACGTGAACTGACTGTCAGCACAATACGTAAAAAACAAGGAAGAACTCCAAAAAGCGCTGAAGAAAACATGCATTATACAATTGAGAAGGCAGTGAAACAATAAGAAGTGACCGAGTCACACATACAACCATATTCATGAGTACAGCTACTTCAGAAACAAAGCACGATGTAAACCTAAAGTTAAAATTAAGTTCATAGACAGGCTGCCGCTGGCGTTTGTCATGCTCATGGCTAATGCGGGATACAAGTTTAATGAGAGGCGGGATATAAGCGAGAGTTTTGATCACTTTGTAACTAAGTTAAAATTACTGGTGAAGGGCTGTGCTTATGCAAATTCCGAGAGATTGTCTTTGTGGGGGGATTGACAGTTAAAGGTTGGGAGAGTCCGTCATCATCTCCTCCCATTCAACTCATTTCGCTGTGAGCTGAGCTCCGCAGCTAACACAGTCTTGAGGAACCAACTTTGTGTGGTTTTTGCGTGGTTTTGTGCACATATATATACACACATATAATAATATATATATTATAATATATATACTATATATTATATATCACATATATATATATATATATATATATATATATACACATCACACATATATACACATATATATATATATATACACATATATATAACACATATATATATATATATACACATATATATATCACACATATATATATATAATATATATATATATCTTGTCACGCTTAGGTCACAGATTTGCACAGTGACACAGAAGGTGAGAAAAAAGAAGGATTTTATTCAGACACCGCAAACACATGAGCTTAAGCGTGCTCCGTGACAAGTCAGATATAACAGTTCCGCTAGGAGCAGAGAGAGATAAAAGCAAACAATCAATTCCAAAACTGACAGGCTTACAAGTCGGCAGAGTACCGTGTGAGGCTTGTATTACGCGTTATAGTGCAAGGATAAGGAGCAATGTGTAGTCAGTGTTTCAGGGTTTGTGGTTTTCCCAGGCGTCTGTCTCTATTTGGGGTGCGATCAGCCCTCCAGCTCACACCTCCCCTCAGCTTTATTCACATTCCTGTGAATCAGCGACTCTCTGTACTAGGTTCATTTAGTCGTGATAACACGTCTGCGTTGGCGTGTTCAGAACCTGGTCGGTGCTTTACTGTGAAACTGTAAGGTTGTAAACCAGGAACCATCTCATTAGAGCGAGTTTGTATCTTTCTGTCGGTACAACCACTGAAGTGAAGCATGATCAGTTACGAAAGTGAAGTTTCGTCCCCACAAGTAATAGCGAGCGCTTCCACAGCCCACCTAATTGCCAAGCATTCTTTCTCAATTGTAGAATAATTACGTTCCCCAGGAAGTAATTTCCTACTCAAATATGTGATTGGATGTTCTTCTCCATCAAAAATTTGTGACAGGACTGCGCCCACACCAAATGCACTTGCGTCTGTTTGCAAGATAAAATCTTTGTGAAATCCGGGTTCCTTAGAACCGGGTAAGAAGACAATGCTTTTTTTAAATCTTTGAAAGAACATTCGCAATTTTCTGTCCACAAGAGAGGTCATTTTTTT
>NC_053164.1:163435979-163465979 GCF_016835505.1 Polypterus senegalus | reverse complement strand
AGCTTAGGAAGAATATTCATCTTAACAGTGTTAATTCTTCCAGCTAGTGTGAGATGAAGGGTTGACCATCTATGCAAGTCTTGTTTAATTTTTTTCCATGCAGACGATTTAAATTTTGTTGATAAAGAGCTTTATGTTTACTTGTGATGTTTACCCGAGGTATTTAAACTGTTCTGCAATGATAAAAGGAAGGGTGTCTAATCTAATATTATATGCTTGAATTCACCGGAAAGAGTACACTTTTATTCAGATTAATTCTGAGACCAGAGAGCTTTTGAAATTCTGTGAGTGCTGCTAAGACTGCAGGCACAGAATTTTCTGGGTCCCGATATATACAGTACCATGTCATCTGCATATAATGAGATTTTCTGTTCCAGTCCTTCTCTGCTAATCCCCTTTATCTGATCGGTATTTCGACAATGTATTGCCAGTGGTTCAATGGCAATTGCAAACAGCAGTGGTGACAAAGGGCATCCTTGTCTTGTGCCACGCTCTAGTTTAAAGTAGTCTGAGCAAATGTTATTGATGCAAACTGAAGCTTCTGGGTTAGTATACAGTAATTTAATCCATGCACAAATGTTCGGGCCAAACCCAAACTTCTCCAAAATAGTAAAAAGGTATTTCCATTCAATCATGTCGAATGCTTTTTCTGCATCCAATGATAATAATATTTCTGGGGTGTTTGATTTAGTTGGTGAGTATATTACATTAAACAATGAAGATTTGAAGACAAGTGTCCCCTAATAAATCCAGTTTGGTCTTGTGGATATTACTGAGGGGAGCACTTTCTCCATCCTTTTAGCTATGATTTTAGAGAGTATTTTAACGCCGTTATTCAGAAGTGAAATTGGTCTGTATGATGCACATTGTAATAAGTCCTTATTTTGTTTTGGGAAGACAGTGATTAGTGCTTGGCTTAAAGGTTTGTGGAAGAGATTGGTTATCTCTGGCTTCTGTAAATGTTGCTAATAGGAGGGGAGCTAGCTGAGCGGAGAATTTCTTGTAAAACTCTGCAGGGTAGCCGTCAGGGCCTGCTGCTTTTCCACCTTGGAGTGACTTTATAGCATCCAGTAATTCTGATAATGACAGAGGTTTATCGAAGCCTCCACACTAGCGTCAATTTGTGGTATCTGTAATTTATCCAGAAATGCATTAGATTGTATATTGTCTTCTTTAAACTCAGTAGTATATAGGGATTTATAGTAGTCTCTAAAAGTGTACATTATATTTTTGTGTTCGATGATTTTATCTCCGCTCGTGTTAGTAATTACCGGATGATTGCGCTATGCATATCTTGCTTGTGAATTTGTTGCGCTAAAAGCTTATTAGGTTTCTCTCCATGTTCATAATAATGATGTCTGGATTTGGAAGTGAAATAGTTTAGGTCTTAATTTCCTATTCCCCCAAGAGTTGTTGCCATGCAGCTTATTATTACGTTGATAGTTATAATTATAAAGATTGAGATGATAGATTAGGTATAGATCAAGCCTGCTCTCTTTCTCTTCCCCCTTAACCCCCACCCTCCCTTTTTGCCTCCCCAGGTGAGGCTAAAACCCACTTCATGCAGTCCCAGTCCTCTGACATACCCAGAGACAGAGCACGTCCAAAGCACATCAAGCCCCCATGCAGTGGCGCTTTAAGGTTAAAAGATAGAGATATCTGTTACCAATATAGTCTTTAAAAGAGGAAAAAGAAAAAAAAAGAAAAAAGAATTTTGCACTTAATATATATACATATATATATACACACATATACATACATATATACATATATATATATACATACACATACACATATACATATAATCTTCATCAATTTTAGTGCATTAAGATGATATCCCCAGATAATAAACCCAGGTGATGGTGTTAAAGATGTGTCCAAAACAAGCATAACAAGTCTTAATGCAGTAATAGCAATAACAGCAAACCAAGGGTATGATATTGAACAGTCTCATTTAGGGTACACATGAAATAATTAGAAAAGAAAAAGAGGAGGAAAACGTAATTAAGCACAATAAAACATAAACATTTAGCTCTAGTAATACTAAGTAATGATAAGTAATAAGTAAGTAATAATAATATAAGAATATGAGAATATATGCTGATAAAAAACCCGTATTTTAAAAACAAATAGATCAGACAGTAGATTATTAATCCTAGCGTATCATTTACCGCCATGACTCACAATTATGTATCAGAATAGTCCCGGGATCAGCTTTCTTAACTCATTTTCTGCCTCTTCCTTGCTAGCGAAGACATAGAAATGACCCTGCCATTCCACTTTCAGTTTTGCCGGATACAGGAGGCCGATTTGACATTGGCTTGCCGTGGCCGCTGTTTAATATTATAGAAGGCGGCGCGTTTAATAGCTGTTGCTGGAGAGAAGTCAGGGAAGACGCGAATGTGGCAATCTTCATATATAATATCTTCCCCTTTTTTTTCCTGAGGAGTTCCATCACCTCTAACTTAAATGATAATCGCTCAAAACGAACTATAAAAGATCTTGGTCGGGTCTGACGGTGTTTGATCCGCACGCGTAAGCCGCTGCTATCTCAGATTCTGCTTTAAAGTCGCCCATTATTTTAGAAAAAGTTCAGTTGCGAATTTCACCGGTTTAAACTTTCGATTCTCCGCAGGCCTTCAATTCTGACATTATACCTTCTATTCCCATCTTCTAAAGCAGCCAGTCTGTCTCCAAGTTTTTCTCCGAGTTTTTTACATTCCAAACTGACATTTACTGCTCTTTCCTCGGCACAGGCAGCTAGATGTTCGCTATTTCGATCCGATTCGTGAATGTCTCACTAAGATGCTCCAATCGATCAGCAAGCGTGCTCAGTTTAACTGAGTTTTTCTCAATGCGCTCTTCGATTTTACCCAGCACCTGTCGAAGTTCTAGTTGTACCTCTTGGCGCAGCCTTTCATTTGCCTGTTGGATTTCCTGTTTTAATTCCTGTTTCAGTCTCTCAAGTGCCTTTGCCGTTGCTTTCTCATTAGCCTTCTTTTCTTTATATCTTGCCTTAGCTCAGCGAGCAACACTTTCAGTTCAGATAGCTGAAATGTGCCTTCTTGTGCCGTAGATGAAGCAGCAGACTCTGCTGAAGCCGGTGTCCCGCTGCTCCAGTCCCGCTGATTGCGTAACTGAAGCCGCGGACCTCCCGCCTTTTCCAGTTTCAGGTAATCCTCTCCAATCGGCGAAGCTATCCACATCTGCACTCACGATCGCACCTTCGCTCCCTTTTCGCTCTCAGCGGCGACGATGTAGCGGACCGTGGTCCCGAGGAGTCTGTACTTTCGCCCATCTGATCCAGGTCTGTCTCTGAGAGGCCGTGATTCGAACTAGGGCTTGCTGATCGCAGCTTGGATGTAGCTTTCGTCTTCGATTCTTTCAGACCCCCCTTCTTGTTGGCCATGTTTATATGTGTTTACATATACTGTAGCGGTCCCTCTCGGGTTGAATAAATACAGGATATCTCTGAATAATAAGCAAATAATATGAAAAATAGCACCACTGCTAGCGGAGCTCCACTTCAGACGTCCATCTCTCGCATCGGACGAGACCAACTCCACCTACAATTTTAACTTAGTTACAAAGTGATCAAAACTCTCGTATATATCCTCAAGCGCCCTCTCATTAAACTTGTATCCCGCATTCCCGTGGGCATGTGAAACGCCAGCAGTAGCCTGTCTATGAACTTAATTTAAACTTTAAGTTTACACCGCGGTTTTCTTTTTCCGAGGTAGCAGCACTCATGAATATGGTAGTATATGTCACTCGCCGCTTCTTATTGTTTTGCTGCCTCTCAATTATATAATGCATGTTTTCTTAAGCGCTTTTTGGAGGTCTTCCTGGTTTTCTACGCACTGCGTTGACAGTCAGTTCACGTGATTACGTGGAGGCGTGATGATGTCACACCTAAACTCCCCTAGTCTTTCCATCTCAACTCTATTACAGTTAATGGAGAAAAATACCTTCCAGTTATGACCATTAGGCGTAGAATTTCGAAATTAAACCTGCCCAACTGTAAGCTGTAAGGAATGAGCCTGCCAAATTTCAGCCTTCTACCTACACGGGAAGTTGGAGAATGAATGAGTGAGTGAGTGAGTGAGGGCTTTGCCTTTTATTAGTATAGAGATATATATATATGACAGCAACACTCATGACAATGACAACACAATTATTATTACACAGCTTTTTTTTCATTACTTTTTAACATTACATATTTCCGCCAGCGGCGCGGTATTTTGCTAGTTCATATATACCGCTACAGCAGAGAAGTAGTGTTAAAGAAGTAATGAAAAAGAAGAGGAAACATTTTAATAATAACGTAACATGATTGACAATGTAATTGTGTTGTCATTGCCATGAACGTTGCTGGCCATTTTACTAGTAGTAAACTAAATGTAATAACATTGAATAACACTGAGAAAACCTTGAACATAGAAAACTAACATTGCAAGAGTTCACGCTACAGCCTTACGAACCGCTCGCTGTAAACACTTTTTTTCATATGAGTTTTAAGCACGGAAAAAAATGAACATTTGAAAAATCCTTAATTTATACATAAACTAACCATAAACAACCAAGAAAACTAACCTTGCATGAGTCGAGTTCTGGCATTAAATTTGCTGCTGTGCCTTCTTGATAAGGAGGGAGATGTGCTGGGTCCAGGAGAGATCCTCATTGAGTAACACCCAAAAAAGTTATACTCTCGACTTTGCTGACCTGAGCCTGGGATTGAAAGTTATTTGGAGTGAGTTTTTCAGTTTTATCTGTATAACCTTTCTTCATTTAGCTTTTTCTTTAGCATACTTTATGCACACTTCTGAGCCTTTTTGTTTCCAGATGTTAAAGCTCATTCCTTGTCATTCAGGAGACTTTTTTAGCGGTGTAATACTAGTTTGGGAAGCTGCAGCCTGAGGGAACAATAGTGACAACATCGACGTTAATACAGTCTGTAATGCAATGACCGAGTCTCTCAAAATCGTCTCCACATGACTTGCACATCAGTTCCCAGTCTGACCTTTTGAAACATTCAGAGTCATTTCAGCCTCCAGGATCCACTTCTTACTGTCCTGGGGCCTCATGTATAAATGGTGCGTACACACAAAAATGTTGCATATGCCCGTTTCCACAGTCACATTACGATGTATAACGGCTAAACCTGGTGTAAAGCCACACACATTCTCATGCCAGCTTTAACCTGTGCTTACTCAAGTTTTCGGTTTGGTTTTACAAATTGGTGGCACTCAGCGTCAAAGCAGTGCTGTTTCTGTGTGCATTCCTTTTATTTTTTAGATTCACATCTCTGACGCAGCTTTATCAAATACACTGAAATTAACAGCATATCATTTATTAGTTTAAGGCAGCTGATTGTAATCAACCTATAACATTATAATGGTCCACAGAATGGCCAAACTTTTCCAAATACCATAGCTACTTTAGTGTTGTTACTCTCATTGCACCACTCAAGAGTATTTTAACCCACTGCATCAGAGCGTGGAATCGCTACTCTGCAGCAGCTGATCAGACAGAGGATTATCGGGATACAGCATCTAGCACATGCTGCCTCAGCCATGCGCACAGTCTCTTTGAACTTTTCCCATACGGCAAATGCTTCAGAGCCTTTCCTTCATCCCAAGAGCTCTAAACTCACTCAATCATTCCATCAAGTTCTCCCGGTAGAACTGTTTGTACTTAGAAGTACAATTACCTCACTGAAAACTTGCACTACAGCTGTAATGTTGCACAAGCTGAGCCACTTAATGAACCATTTCACTATCTGCACTATATGTTTTTTTATTGTGTTATCATTATTATTATTATTTTATCATTTTATAGGAAAATAAGTTTATGGAGGATTTGCATATTTAATCTCATTGTACCATACAACAACAATAAAGGAATTAAATTCAATAGAAGAAGGTTTGTATTTACATATAATGACAGCTCGCTTCTCAGTCAATTTAGATTTCCAGAAGCTATCATCTTGGAGCTCTTGATATCATTTTTTTTTTTAATGCAGTGAAGTATGTATATTACATTATACAGGTACATTTTTAACTTCATTTAAATAATGTATATTGTTAATAGTTTAACATGTGAGGGCGTGTTGGCTTAGCGGTAACGATGAACTGCAGCCTTGTTCAGAGATTGTTTCTGCCTCGAGCTATTTGCCTGCTGGGACTGGTGCAACCCTGGATGGATGGATAGATGGGTGAAATAATTAAACATGTACAAAGAAGATATTTCAATGTTTCTTAAATGTTTGACGAATCTTTGTTATAAGCTTACAGATGACTTGACATTTATTACACAGCTGATTGTGTGGCGATTGGTTACTTGGATAAAGAAAAGGAAGGACAGAAATTGGGGGTTAGTACGTTTGAACGAAACTGTACTGCTGCAATAAATTATTTATTCAAGCGGGAGACAGGAACAATCTCTGGACGGGGCGCTAGCTCGTCTCTTCCACTATGCCACCATGCCCCATGTTTAATACATGCTTTAATTTCTATCATCATGAAAATTATATTAAGTATACATCATAGTATTTAAATTGTTCAGAGAGCTGAAATATCATGAATGTAATATATTGTGTCCTGTCGCCATAAGAGAGTACATAGAAAAACACATAGCATACAAAGCATTTAACATGCCGCTTTAGTTAGGATGGAATCTGAGAAACTCTAGTAAATTAAACTTTGATTTTAAGGTTAAGTTTTTACGATGTTCTATTTTAATGACAAAATAAACTATGAGACTAAATTGGACATTTGACCTTTTTTTCGCTGTGTCCCTTTGTTGTTTTTTTTTTTCTGTTTACCATAATAAGCTAATGCGCTTCTGTATAACACTCAGATGGTGGGCAACAACTCTCCTTTTTATGGCGACTTTGATATCTGATCTTTTTTTTTATTTTGGGCACTGTGCAACCTTCTGAACTTGACCTTTCGAGTTTGTGTATCACTCAGTCAACTTCCTTTTGTTGTTTATACCACTGCTTAAGTCAACAAATAGTGTGTTTTTCCTTGCCTCCTCTTTGCATTTGCTGAAATTCTATTTTTCACATTCTTTTGCCATTGTCTTTTAACCAACATTGAATAGGTAAGTGATATTTATATTGATTTGTATATTAAAATATGCAAAATTATTGGAGGAGTCGGGGTGGGATGGCAGGCACACACGTTACTTTTCATGCTGATCAGAATTTATGGAGCTGAAGAACGTGGAAGTTGGCGTGCACACAGATTTATACATCTGGGTTTTTTGTGTGAGTGCACATTTCTATTTTTGTCAGTACACCATATTTTAGTATGAATTCTGCACACAGTATTATACATGAGGCCCTAGGTGACAGGTTGCCATCTAATAACAAACTTGTAGGTGAGCATAAGATGGATCAAATTATGGTCAGATCTTCCCCAGTTGTGCCTCCGATTTAAATTTAAAGGCATCTTTATCATTTGAATAAAGCACCTCTACGAGTAGAACATGACACATACTGATGAACGCTTGTTAATGTTCCTTCCAAAGTCGCATGGTTGAAGTCACCATGTATTACAGCTGCAGGTCAGAGTTATTCATCATTAGAGTGAGTTATTAAAATACAAAATCACATATTGCATTATTATCTGAATGTGCTGTGATCCAACATAAGAGCTGACAGAGGGTATTTAAGTAATCAACAGAAGTTGGGACAGTTGTGTGAAGTGTTTGCTTCAACTTCCAAGGCTTAATTTACTTTAATTGCTGCAGAACGTCTGTAGGTTGTAACATATTAGTTGTTTCTTGAAGAAGGCCAATTTGTACTATTCTGATAGTGTATATATTTATCTTCAAAGAGTGGCTTGGGCCTTTTGGTCTATTGAACTAGATTTAATACATATATCAAAATCAAACAGGCTGTTTTTACTTAGAAATGACTGTGTGCACCATGCTTGAAAACTACCAATTACTTCCAGTACCAAAATAATGAAATGCTGGTACAGTACTGTTTAAAAAAATTAGTTTTTTCTATATTTTTTGATTGCCAGTATACAGCGCAACCCTAATGCCGTGTCTTTCCTCATTTAAAATAATCAGTAAATGTTAAAGAAAGAATAAAATATTGTTATTTGTTTAGAGAAGTCCGGAATGTGTTATGTTATGATTATCAGTATATGTTATAGATGTTTTTAATATATTGGGAAAAGGATGCTAAGGGTATAGCAGCCAGGCAAGAGGAAAGCCTAAGAAGAGGTGTATGGATGTGGTGAGGGAGGACATGCAGATGATAGGTGTAACAGAGCAAGATGCAGAGGACAGGAAGGTATGGAAAAAGATGATCTGCTGTGGCAATCCCTAACGGAAGCAGACAAAGAAAGAAGTTTTAGATGTTTTTCAACTGTTCTTTTCTTGTTTTGAACATTTGAGCAAAAATCAGCTTTGCTATCTGATTGAGTTCATTTTTTAAGTCACCATTATAAATTCAAGTTAGTAGTGGACAGCATCGTAATTGAAAAATAGTAAGTAAACTGTTTTTCTGCACATGAGACACACTGTAGTTTGTTTTAAATTCTCTTGATCAAAATATGTCTAGTTAGTAATATATTTTTAAACAAACTTCTTGCATTCCTGTTTTCATATAACCTACGGCTGATTCAACAATGATCAGTGATTTCTTTCACAGTAAGTACAAACAAGCCACATTTTTTAAATAGCTAGTTAATACTACGAAATAGCCATAACCTTTCTTATTAGTGATGTGTGCCTAAGTTTTTGTTTGTTTAGCCGTACTGTATAGCGGTTAGTGATATTATTTTACCATTGCAGCTACATTTGACTCAGGACTATGTATTTCTCATGCTTTCTACTATTGATTTAATTCATATTACAGAGATTTTTAAGCCAGGTGCCTTTTTATTGACACCAGCCTTCTTTTGTTTCCTTTAACAACATGCAGATGGCAATTAATCTGTTTTGTATACCATATAGATCAAATAATGTACAGTATGGAAAATTAATAGGATTACTTATTTAAGCCACTTTATATGAGATTAATTGATATTTAATGTGTTTCTGTAATGGAAGCTAGATTTCTGTCTATCACGTCAGTTTACCAGCCTGTAATTTATGTATAGGTGTATGCTTAAAAGATTAGTTTCCATACCAAATCAAACTAATTAATAACACTGTGAATAATAATAGTAATAACAGGTGTAGGGAAGTAGTCAGCCCTTAAAGAAATGATGGTCTGCAAACTGAATAGTAAATAAAATTAATTTAAAAAGGTAAAATACAACTTTAGTAAAATTGTGGGTAGAAAATAGTCCATGTTTAGCAATGAGTGGCTTTGCTGTGGTTAGTGTTGTCACCTTAAAAGTCCAAGGACATGAGTTTGATTCCAAGTTTGGAGTCTGTATAGATATTCCATTTTATTCTTATGTCCATGTGAGATTTCACATCTGGCCAAAACAGGGAGTGCTCTCAAACCAATAGACAGGACATCGAGAATATGTTATCAGTTCAACCATGCAGGACACTTCTGTCTAAAACTTTAAACTATGGTCTTGGGTTAGTACATACTATAGCAACTGCCAGATATGGGAACGCGAGTCCTACACTTCAGAACTCGAGAGGGAAGTGGACGATATTTGAAGAATAAAATAGCATTGCCATATTCGGTCCTCTGCCCCTCTTGTACCCAGTGCACGCCCTTAATTAACTGGCAAAAAATCACACGCAAAAGAAAGTGGAACTGATAAATATACAGTGGAACCTCTGTTCACGACCATAATTCGTTCTAAAACTCTGGCCGTAAACTGATTTGTTCGTGAACCGAAGCAATTTCCACAATAGGATTGTATGTAAATACAATTAATCTGTTTCAGACCGTACAAACTGTATTTTTTTTGTTTTTAAGCACAAATATAGTTAATTATACCATAGAATGCACAGCGTAATAGTCAACTAAATGTAAAAACATTGAATAACACTGAGAAAACCTTGAACAACAGAGAAAACTAACACTGCAATAGTTCACGCTATAGTGCTAGGAACCGCTCGCTGTAAACATTTTTTTTTAATGAGTTTTAAGCACAGGGAAAAAAATGAACATTTGAAAAATCCGTAATTTAATAAACCACCAAGAAAAGTAACATTGCCACAATGCATGCTATGAACCAATTGCTGTAGACAGAACTGAAAACAAAAACAAGCCTTTTCTACCTTATGCGTCCAGCCTTCTCTCTCTCACTTGGTCGCTCGCTCTCTCTCTCTTTCGTGTGTGTGTCTCTGTCACGAGCCTGGAGCGCCTGTGTGTGTGTGTGCCTCTGTCTCCTGCGCCTGTGTGTGCCTCTGTCTCCTGCGCCTGTGTGTGCCTCTGTCTCCTGCGCCTGTGTGTGCCTCTGTCTCCTGCGCCTGTGTGTGCCTCTGTCTCCTCTGCTTTGTGTGTGTGCGCCTGTCTCTGTGTGCGCCTGTCTCGCTACTGTGTGTGTAGCCTGTCTCGCGCCAGTGTATGCGCGCCTCTGTCTCAGCGCCTGTCGCAGCCAGCGCCTCTGTCTCGTTCGCGCCTGTGCGAGCGCGCCTCTGTCTCGCCGCCTGTCTTGGCGCGCCTCTGTCTCGCAGCGCCTGCGGTAGCGCGCCTCTATCTCAGCGCGCTGTGCGGCGGCCAGCTTTCTGTCTCAAGCGCTCTGTGAAGGCGCACTTCTGTCTCGCGCACCTCTGTGTGTGTGCCTCTGTCTCGCGCACCTCTGTGTGTGCCTCTGTCTCGCGCGCCTCTGTTGCTCGCTCGCTCGCTGCACAGGAAAGGAGAGACTGAACATGTACAAACCTAAAGGGAAACTGGCTTGTTCGTATACAGAGTGTGTGGTCGTGAACCCGAGGCGAAAGTTTGGCGAACTTTTTGGTCGTAAACCAAGTTGTACGTGTACCGAGACGTTTGTGTGTGTGTCCGCACGCCTCTGTCTCGCGCGCCTGTGTGTGTGCGCCTCTGTCTCAGACGCTTGTGTGCGCTAGGCGTCTCTGTCTCTGCGTCTCTGTCTCCATGGCGCTGTCTCTGTCTCAAGGCTTCTGTCTCGCAGGCTCTGTCTCACTGGCGTCTCTGTCTCAAGGCCTGTGTGTGCTGGCTCTGTCTCGCGCGCCTGTGTGTGTGCGTGCCTCTGTCTCAGCGCCTGTGGCTGGCTTGTTGCTCGCCGCTGCACAGGAAAGGAGAGACTGAACATGTACAAACCTAAAAGGAAACTGGCTTGTTCGTATATAGAGTGTGTGGTCGTGAACCCGAGGCGAAAGTTTGGCGAACTTTTTGGTCGTAAACCAAGTTGTACGTGTACCGAGACGTTTGTGAACCAAGGTTCCACTATATTGAATTTTGCTGTTTACATTTACTGGCCCGGTGCCTCAGTGCTCATTAGTGAACCCCTTCCCCAGACGCCCTCCCAGCAGCCAAATCATAACCCCCAGTTTGACACAGACAATAAAAAAAACTGTTCTCAGATAAAGCAAAAAAAAAGATTTACCGTAGTCCACAATATCCTGACGTAACCCTCCCCATTTATCCTGGCTTGGGACCGGCACGAAGAAACACGCTGGCTTGTCCATCCGCTGTGGCTGAGTTGTTTTTTTGTATGACATTAAAGAGTCTTTTTCTGTTGAACAGTTTCAAAAAAGCTAAATTAAATCCACTGTAATTCAATAATGTATAACAATAAAATAATTTAAAAACTTTCAAAGGGGCGCTAATACTTTTTATAGGCAAGATATATATGCCACCTTGGTCAGGTATGCAATCTCACACCAGCTACTCTCAGGCAGCATAGCTTCGAAGAACACACCCATCCGCAGATGGGTTTTTGAGTGTGCTAACATGTTTTATTGAAATTAAATCTTCTTCCATACCATCATACCTCCACTGTCCAACATCTGGACTACTGCTAAAACTCATTCTGCTGTCTTAGAGTATTTAATGATAATTTAATCTGAAATCTTTTAAATGGGAATGCTGGAAATTCAGGATATGACTAAAACTCTTGCATTTTAATATTCAGTCAGACAAGTAATCGACAATTTAGTTATCAAACTTAAGGTTGTTGATTCCGTGGTTGTGTATACGTTTATTGTATTAGTCAAACATGTATTAGAAATGGTAAAATCATGTAGTATTACAGTAAAATTGTATATTTGAAATAATAAAGTCTGACTCACTGTGGACAAAAAAAAGTAGTTATGTCGTACAAAATTTCTGCAGTGCAGTTTTTCAAAGTCTTGGTCAGTTGGTTTTATACAGCAGACATTTGACCACCTGATCTGTCTGAGTATGTAAAACATATCTAAACCCAAACTGGTGTGATTCGCAGATGACTATCTTGTGCGTTGCAGACAAACCTGTTCTTACACACTTCTGTCATGTCACTAAAGAGATTTAGCTCATTCAATCTCTTGCTGAAATGCCATTGACTTTGAATAAATCTTCCATTGACTTGGAATGAGTGTAGTAGCTTTATTTATCATGTCCTGCTATCTTTGTATAAAAAAAATCCACAAAACTATCCTACTACATTACTGTCTTTGGGAGTTTTTTTTTTTTAACTTAATTACTGTTAGTTATCTCTAATTTTGATTTTGGTTGATACATTTAATGTGTTTATTGTACACTATTGGAAATTGTGTATTTCCAAAATAAGTTAAGGTTTGTGGTTGTTTTAATTATGTACAGTAATTAGCAACAGGTTAGCAGAGGATGTTCATATTTGTATTTAAGTAATATTTGCTTTGCTCACCCACCCCCGGGTTTGGTTAACCAGATATACAATTTAAAGAGATTGTTATTCTTCATGGGAATTGTTACATATGCATTATTTTCACTTTTACTTTAAAAGTCTAGTAAAAACAATATTTGGAATGAACTTTTCTTGAAAAACGCATTGAATTTTGATTCAGTGTTTGGACTTAAATTGTGACAACGCAACGCATAACTGCTTGTGAGTGAATATCATTTCTTTCCCTCTAATAAATAAAACTTTTTCGAATGTTTGTCAGTGCTCTTTCTTCTTTGCTTAGTCGTTGACATGTCATCTAGAACGTATAAAATTATTGTCCTGATAAAATGTATAAGAGCTGAGAGCACAGGAAATGTTTAATGTCATCAGTGCCAAAGATGCTCCCAATTATGATAACAAGCCCTAGTATATTAGAGTTAAATCAGATTCTCATGTTTGCTTAGAAGCAAAGTTGTATCTCAAAGTGTCCAGAATATTCTCTTCATTTATCTGGTAACTTATGTATGTAAAGCTAGCAGTCAGTCCTTTGCCTCTATTTATTGCTCTGGAGTTGTGTAACACTAACCTCTGCATTAGTCTGATACCTGGGTGAAAAAATAACAAAAGAAATTCAACATTTGTAGTGTTTTTTGTTATGCTTTGATTTTTTTCTTTCTATTTTCCTTAAACTTGTGAATTTTTGTAATGTGTATTTTTTACATTTATAGCAAAGGCAAGACTACTTTACTGAAACACATATCAAACAGAGCCTTGAATATTCCTCCAAATATTGATGTCTTGCTGTGTGAACAAGGTAAGATTTCTTTGTATACTTGACCAACTTATTGCCATTTTCAATTCATTATTATAGATTTTGACTTGGTGAAGCTTATGAATAAAATATCATTGCCAACATGTAAGAAACGTTCAGCGTTAATAATTATTTCCTATAAGTCCATAAGCAATTATTTAGAAAAATACTTAAACATATTTATTTGAATGCTGAAGACTGCAAGATCATGTTATTACGGTAAGTTGATGACCCTCATTGCGCACAAATGAGTGCTATTATAAAAGCTGGTATCCTATTGTTTGATAGACCCAGTCTGTAAACTTAAATGAATAAGAAGGGACAAAGTATAAAGGGTTAAATAAAACTGGAAGGATAGACTCATTCTACTGTGAGAAGATGACAGCCTATTTTTTTTTTAATTGATTTACAACATGTGTAGTAGCTATTCATTAACAGAGATGATTCCACTCCACATGGTAGTAGAGAAAGTTCGAGCATTTTTACTAATACTACAAACAGGAAATACAGTAATGTCAGAATTTCCGAATGTCTCAATGTCTAATCTCTAGAGACTAAAACCTCATGATATATGCCTTTCTCTGTAAATTGTTTTAATTAATAATTATGTTTCTGGCCTCATTGAAGGTGGCCAATGGAGACCAATGCTGTTTCTGATTCCTTTAATTATATAAACTGGACCAAGTTTCATGTTTACACAAAAGCACTAGTCATATTTGAATATTTCATTTTGTAAGAATATAGTCATATCACCAGTCTAACACATGAATCAGGTGCCAAATGGGAAACCATTTGAAATCCTGTGACAGTTCAGAGCATTGAATAACAACCTGTCTGTGTGTCTCTTGTGCACACGTGTCTGTGTGTGTGTCTGTCTCTCTCTTGCACGTGTCTGCGTGCATGCGTGTGTGTGTGTGTCTCTGTCTGTCTGTCTCTCTCGCTCGCTGCTCAGGGAGAGACTGAACACGTGTGGAAGTCATCGGCGTGCACAAACCGAAGGAGAAACTGGCTTGTTCGTATACCGAGTGTGTGGTGATGAACAGATGCAAAAGTTTGACAAACTTTTTTGTCATAAACCGATTTGTACGTGTTCCGAGACGTTTGTGAACCGAAGTTCCACTGTACCTGGAACAGCAAATTTGTGGCAAGCACTGTAAAATGTGTGCCTAACTCCTCTCCAAACAGCTATAATGAAACAGTGTAACATTAAAGTGTAGTTTTTGAATTCCAAAAGCAAATATTTGGTGGCATGTGTTTTTATGTTAAAAGGGAATCCTTCCAGTTTTTTTCTAAAAAAAAAAAAACTAAACTCTATACTTTAAGTGAAATTTTAATACAAGTTACTAACTACCAGTTGCATGTGTGCAAAAAGTCTCCTTCACCACTACTTAATTAACATAGTTTTTAGTACATGAATATCTATCAGGATTGAGGCCTTCAGAGATTTCTGTATTAATACTATTTAGTAAAAGTAGTGACGCTCGTACAAAGAATTTCTTAATTGCATATCCGATCAACATGAGAACTTTGTCACTATCAGCTTCCAATAAAATGCATAACCTTTCATTTAGTAGATAGCACAAATCATCTCACCTGATGTACCCTTACCCCGTTAAGATATGCTCCCCTTTTCCTGGAACCTTGTTGAAAAAATTCTGTGTTTGCATCCTTTAAAATTGCATCTCAAAGTCAATCTTTAGTGAAGTCTTTTCTTCAATTATATGCTAGTCCAAAATTTGATTAAAAGACACCTGCAATGCTTCCCTAAGTATCAAGTATCATTGGCAGAAATTATAGTTAACAAAAACTAAAATCAAAACTAAAACTATTAGTAAAAAAATAATTTATGTAAACTGAAATAAATAGCTATCAAAACTGAAATGAAAAACTAAAATTAAATGAAACTATTAAACTGAAACTTAGTTATAATTTACTAAAAATATTTTTAGTTTTCATTTTTGAATAAATGTACTTGCCATTAGTCTTTAAGCCTTATAACTTTTAACTTGAAAACAAAAAGTCATCCACCACAAGCTGCCCACACATATTCATCCAGTGAATGGTGGCTGGTTGCATAGGGCTGCAACACAGCATTTGTAGTGACAGAGCAAGCTGAATACAGGCACGTAAAGCGTGTGAAATAGAAAGCGATTTACTATGTTATAAGAGTGACAGTTTTTTAGGAGCTGATAGTGATAGCATAATAGATTCTGGTTCAAATGTTAATGAAGCATACCAAGGTTTTGATTTTGTTTTGAATGTGCTTAGTAGCTTTCAGAGATACATTAGATATAGATAATCTGTTACAGAAATTCAGTCTATTTATTAGTGACGGCATGCTAGCTGTAATTTTGACTAAGCCAAAGATACAGTATGTACACAGCAACTATTAAACAGCAGTACACACACTAAGCCAAATTCCAGGCTGCATCTGAGTCTGACATCTGTTATGGTGAGCTGCCTTATTTCAGGTTGTTAAACAACAAAGCGATACAAACCTTGTAAAATCACTGAGTCAGCAATGTCTCTACTGGACTACAGGTAAGTAGGTGAAGAGAGTCTGCCAACTGGTGAAAAACTAAACATACTAATGTGTTTTTGTATTTATTCTATATTTATTCATTTATTTTTTTTAGTTTACATTCACAGCTCAAAATACCTGATATTGTGAAAATAATCCAGTAGCAGAATTATGTTTTAAAATATTTGCCCCCCTTTTTTCAGATTTTCATTCTGTTTCATATAGATAGTTGAAATATCATATTCTTTTTCTTCTTCACATCAGCCATATCATACATATTGATACATATCAGGGATTTTTCCTGCCTTGCATCCAATGCTGTTGGGGTAGGCTCCAGGTTTCCTATGATCCTACTCTTGGTAAGCGGGTTTAGAAAGTGTATATAATACTCCTAAATCTTAGATGCTTTCCCTGTTGTTTTGAACCCATCCATATACATATTACCTACACTTACTCTGCTCATTATGGGTTTACTGTTCTTATGTTTGGACTATTTAAGTCTCACTACCCCTAACCTTGGCATGACATGCTTGTGTTTCTTTGTTTCCCTCAATAGAACTATGTGGGGTCTGGACACTGATTCAAGGCTAAGCCCCCATGGCTTTCATGATCACACATGTCACAATCAAATCTATTTTCTGATTTTTTGATATCTTTTCAAGCCTGCAGGTGGCAAAATTCTGTCTATAAATTTTATGTGCCTGAGATAAAATCAGAAATCGTTATGCCTGGTAGAAAATAACAAAGCCCAGTATAGGAGATTTTTTTAATAAAATATTGAAGGCATTAATTATAAGGACATTGTCTTGGAGCTGGATATGTTGTGTGCTGTAGACATTTAAAGTAAAATAATTCACTTACATTTCATTACTGATTGGCCCATTCTGGGCAATAAAAGAAAAAGATGAAAAGTGCCAATAGTCCCTGCACATTTGTTCAGCACAAATGACCTAAAATATTTTAAAAATTATAAAATTGTATAACATTGTTCATATTCAATATCTGGTTTTGATTATGCTTGTTTTTATCGTACAAAAACAAAACCAGATAATAAACTGATTGTGGCACAACACTAAACTCCGTAGTAGCTCTTTAACCGTACCTTAATTACTAAAACTGAAACGAACAGATGTAAAAATAAAATAGAAATATTTTTGTGAAATAAAAACTAACTTAAAACTAAAAATACACAATGAAGAAAAACTAAACTGAATTTCCAAGTAAGGTCAGAAAAAATCTAGAAATAAAAACTAATATAAAGAGGGAAAACTATAATATCCTTGGTAGACACTATACTGTACGATGTTTCAGTAAAGTACATGTTCATTATTTATACCTTTTAGTTAGCATTTCAAATAAAGAATGGTAATCGGTCATTGGAAAGATTTACTCCTTGTTAATCAAGGCAAACAGATTCAGCTAAAAATTGTATACCACGCATACTTCAAAATGTATTCAAGCCAAGGCCCTAATTGTGAGTGATGTCATCAATCCACCCACCTGGCTTGGTTATGCATTTTGAGAATGTCCTATGCTGAGAACACCTTTATTGTTCATTTTTTAAATCTTGTAGCACTTGGACAGTAATTTGATTAGTTGATTAGTTACTAAGGTAGGTGCTTTATACATTTTACGTGTTTTCATTTTTTGGGTTTCCTTAGAATTTTCTGCTTTCCTCTACTACTTCAAATATACTGCATGTTTATTTAGATAGATTGGTGGGCAACTCTAAAATGTATCAATGTGGATGTGTACATGATTATGTACCGCAAAGGGCTGAAATCTTGTCTTTGTCTGAGCGTTACTTAAGTATGTTTCCACCACGAAAACATGAAACCATCATCTACAAAACAGGGAAAAAATGTAATGACTTTAACCATGCGGCAGCAGAGCTGATAGAAACAATATACAGTCAAAGTAAGTACTCCCCATGAAATGTTTTCTTCTATTTTAACATACTGTATGTGGAAATAATAGGATTTTATATACATGTAAACAGTATCTTTAGGTAAAGATGATGTAAATAGAAACAAAAAGAGTGACAATTTGCCTTTGTAGTAATTTACAAAAAATAAACAGATAATGCAATTTCTAGCTTTGGAAAAAGTAATCACACTCTTGGCTGTAATACCTTGGGTTGGTGCTTTGGCAAAAACAACCTCAAACTAGCATTTTTTATAACTGTCTACCAATCTTTGACATTGAAAGGGAGAAAGTTTTTCCCACTACTACAGTTATAATTCTTTCAGCTGTGATGTTAGAGGGGTGCCTTGCAAATGCAGAATGTTTCAAATTGTTCCGTAAGCCCTTGGGCAAACTTTATCCTTGAATTTACATTTTTTCTGAACAGCAAAATCCTGTCACATCTCCCATTTAGATCTAATTTGTGCAGTGTATTCCTAATGGTATACTCCTGCATTTTGAAATCAACCATGGCAAGAGCTATCAGTAGATCATACAATAAAATTCTAGGGTCCTTAGAGACTTCTGTCAGAATCATGCATTCTGCTCTCAGGCTGAACTTGCTGGGACAGCCTGATTTGGAACACCTTGTTATCATTTTAGGTATTTAAGGAGTGATAAATAGTGGAGTGTACTTTTTGCATTTAAATTATAATGTACTACAAAATGTAAATGTGTTATTCGTTACATTTTATCATCTATCTGTAGATACTGTTTAAGTGAAGATCAATTTCTGATATGTTCACATATGTTTAAAAAAAAAAAAAAGTAAAACATTTCATGAGGTGTACTTTTTCACATGACTGTGCATGCTTTGATTGAAAAAGTAGAATAGGATTGGAAGAGGTCAATAAATCCGAAGTGATTGAAGACTGTAATCCTTCATCTGTTGTTTTTTGTGGCATAGTGGCTATAGAGTAGAAGGAGATGGATGTTGTCAAAAAACAATTGGATGCAGATACATCGGCCAAATTAGGATAGACACCAGACAAGGAAACATAGTTAAACGTGCGTCTAGTGAAAAGCTAATGATAAGCAAAATGAATGATTGATTAAAGCATATTACTCCTCGGAAGAAGAAACTCGAAATATACAGTAGAGTGTGATTGTGTCCCAGAGTCAATAGCTAGTAATGATGCAGATTATGCATATTTTTGTTATTGTTTTAAACAGAAACTAATGAGTTGTCATTGTTCTTGAAACCATTTCATAAATTTCATTAAGTGGCCATTTAAATGTGAATATTTAAGTTATAGAAAACAGATTTTTTTATTTGATAGAATAAATCAGGGATCTCCTCTCCTATCTCAGTTCTGGAAGGCAGCAGCGGTTGTAGGTTTTTGTTCCAGCCATTCTCCACAATTGAAGTCATTTTCTGAAGTTAGTGAAACAAATTTTTTAATTCTATACCTTGTTAGCACTCTCATCCTGCATTCTTAGGAATTTCTCATTTTTTTTTGTTTGTGCCAATTTCCTAATTAAAAGTAATGTAATCTCGTTAAATAATTATTTTGCACTTAATTTTAATTTACTTATTAAAATGAATAATTCTTCACTGTTGCTTTAACTCTTGAAAACAACACATTCACAGTTTTAATTGTAGGGAAAAAACAAAAAAACAGTTCACTACCTTAATGTAGTTCCATTTGGTCCAATGTGTGTTAAATGTAAAAAAACTTTTTCATTGATATCAGTTGGAAAGAAAATTAGTTATAGGACCAAAAACTTCTAATTGGCTTAGATCTATGAAATACCATAACGAATAAGTTTGATATTTTTCATGTTGAAATTATATTTTCACAATCATAGTATAGATTAGTTTTCCACATTGTCTGACATTGACATTGAATTCAAAATTGAAACATATTTTATACATTTTTAAAAAAATAACTAACCCACTCTTGCATTTTATAATGGAGCTAATGGGCACTAGAGTTCCCAGTGTGATGAAAAATCCTAAACTTACTGAATGTCATTTTTTCAAGCCATAAATGTTACTGAGAGATTGCATACATATTGCAAAATTTTCAATAAGGAAAAAAGCAAACCATTTTTGTGAGATTAATCCATTTTTAAAGGAGACTGGCTGAGGACTTTACTTAGCCAGCTACACCATTCATCATTCTCTGCGGCACCCTTTCAGCCCAAGGGGTGTGAATTCATCTCAGAAAAACATTGGCAAGTACCATTATTGATATAGATCATTGATGGCCACGTGTGAGTTGCTGTGTCTGTTCTGTAGAGAACTAGACAGTAACTGAAAAGTCACATGATTGATTATATTTTTTCACTATATGAAAACTTATTTCTTTATTTATCAAACATGCAGCTTGCTGCCATTGGATTGATAATGTATGTCTGTGCTTCTGTAATAAAGTATATTGAGGTTAAATGTAGCATGCCACCAGAAGTGACGAGACCTGAACAGATGCTGTAGTCATCCACCCACCCATCTATCCACCCTTCTATCTGTCCTAACCTATTAAACCGGAGCACCAAGGGAGAACATATAAACTCCACACAAGGGGACCCCCAAGATGCAAACACCATTCTCCTTCACTGCAAGACAGCAGCACTACCAATGCACCACCCAGTTATAATAATAATAGGAATAATTATTGCTGTCCTCAATACCTTCAACCCATGAATCTGTTGGTAATTTTTCTCTGCTTAAGACGCATTTATTATTATTATTTTTAATAATAATAATCCATCCCGTCTTCCTAAACCACTTATCCAGGGCAGGATCGTGGGTCAGCAATTACAGAGGAAAAGGCAGGAACAACACCTGGATATTAGTAATATTCTAATGGAAATAATAATAACACCAGCATCATAATTGTTGTCCTTTGTATCTTCCCCATCTTTTAATCTATTCATATATTATTTTTTCTGCTATAGACACAATAATTATAATACAAATTACCCTTCTTTTTAACCCTCTTATCCAGGGCAGGGGCAAGGGGCAGCTGGAGACTATCCTAGCCAGCATCAGATGCAAGGCAAGAACAGCACTCGGACCGGGCACCAATATTACACACAGTTAACACACATATACACGGCTCAGTTTAACAACAGAAGTTTACTTAAGTTTAATCAGGTTGCAGTTTAGTAGGTTTATTACAGATGCTTTAACAACAGAGTGTTAGTGCAGAGCTATCATTCCTGCCCCACGTGTATTTTTCCACTTGTATTTGCAGATTGGTATTAGTGAGTGTCAGTAAGTTTTCACTTAAAGGTTGTCCTAAGCTCTACGATTACCATATCTTCAGCAAGAGTCTGATCACAATGCGCCTTTTTCATTTTTTATTTTTTTTTATTTTAAATTTTGCGTGCACATTTCAAGGCACAGCTTGTCATAACTCCTTCCACGACAGCTGTTACAAGCAGAGTGAGCAAGAAATTACCTGAAGAAAATAGTATTAAAAATCTGAAAATATATTTCCAGTTCACTTTTGTTGTCGCAGGCATGCCTCAGATACAGTATGTAGAAGGCACATTTTCCTAAATCAAACCTTGTGCTACATCAAAGTTGACTTATTTGTTAAGTTTTAAAGCCTCATATTGATACTCAATTACCCTTTAGCTTTATTGTTAAATGCAAGAGCAGACTAGTTTTTTTTTTTTAAATGCATAAAATATGGTCTACATATTTATGGTGAACGCTATTTCATGTGGCAAACTACTATATACCATAACTGTGACAAAATAACTTTGACCTGAAAAGTACTGAACTTGTCTTTTAATTATAGCCAGAGTAAAACAAAATCTGCAATATTGGAAATGCATGACCATGCATAGTGAGAGTGCTAATGAGGAAAGAATAAAATTTTTTCATTAACAACAGGATCTGGCTTCCGTAGAGAATAATTCCAGGAAAATCCCACAATCACTATGGCATTTCAGGAAGTAGTGGTGGTGTTCCTTTTGAGTCAGGGCCAAACAAGTTTCTCTAACACCTTCACCCAAAATAATGCAGTTGGGCAAATCAGGTACCAGTATTTTTAGATTTGCAAAGGCAGTAAAGCTTACTTACAACTGTAGATAGTTTGATAAAGTTAAAACCTTCAAGTCCTCACATTCTGTTAATTACTAAAGACTGGCAATACTTTTAAATACATTCCTATCATTGCCTTTAGAGTTCTCTCAAGCCTTCTGCAACATTTTGTGCTGCCATTAATTGATTAACATTTATTATAAACTGCTCAAAAAAATTAAAGGAACACTTTTTAATCAGAGTATTGCATCAATATCAGTGAAACTTCTGGGATATTGATCTGGTCAGTTAAATAGAGGGGGTTGTTAATCACTCTCAGCTGCTTTGGTGTTAATAAAATTAACAACAGGTGCACTAGAGGGGCAACAGTGAGACAACCCCCAAAATAGGAATGGTTTAACAGGTGGAGGCCACTGACATTTTTCCCTTTTTCACTTTTCTGACTGTTTTTTCACTAGTTTTGTATTTGACTAAGGTCAGTGTCACTACCGGTAGCATGAGGCGATACCTGGACCCCACAGAGGTTCCACAGGTAGTCCAACTTCTCCAAGATGGCAAGTATGTGCCATTGCCACAAGGTTTGCTGTGTCTCCCAGCACAGTCTCAACTGAGCCCTACAAAATGACCTCCAGCAGGCCACTGGTGTGAATGTCTCTGACCAAACAATCAGAAACCAACTCCATGAGGGTGGCCTGAGGGCACGACATTATCTAGTGGGCTCCGTGCTCACTGCTCGGCACAGTGGAGCTCAATTGGCATTTGCCATAGGATACCAGAATTGGCAGGTCCACCACCGGCACCCTGTGCTTTTCATAGATGAGAGCAGGTTCACCCTGAGCACATGTGACAGACATGAAAGAGTCTGGAGAAGATGTGGAAGACGTTATGCTGCCTGTAACATCGTTCAACATGACCAGTTTGGTGGTGGGTCAGTGATGGTTTGGGGAGGCATATCCATGAAGGGACACACAGACCTCTACAGGCTAGACAACAGCACCTTGACTGCCGTTAGGTAGTGGGATGAAATCCTTGGAACAAACTGTCAGACCCTAGGCTGGTGCATTGGGTCCTGGGTTTCCCCTGTTGCACGACAATGCACGGCCTCATGTGGTGAGAGTATGCAGGCAGTTCCTGGAGAATGAAGGAATTGATACCATAGACTGGCCCCCATGCTTGCCTGACCCAAATTCAATTGAACACCTCCGGAACATTGTTTAGGTCCATCTAACATCAGACTGTCCAGGAATTCAGCGACGCACTGGTCCAGATCTGGGAGGAGATCCCCCAGGACATCATTCGTCATCTTATTAGGAGCATGCCCTGACGTTGCCAGGCATGCAATCAAACACGTCGGGGCCATACAAACTACTGAGTATGATTTTGAGTTGCTACAATGAAATTTCAGCAAAATGGACTAGTCTGCCACATCATTTTTTCACTTTGATTTTTGGGGTGTCTTCGAATTCAGCCCTCTGTAGGTTGATAATTTTCATTTCTATCAAACTATGTGGCATCCTTTCATTCCTAACACATTACCCAGTCCATATCAGTATAGATATTGTCACGCTTGGGTCACAGATTTGTACAGAGACACAGGAGGTCGTAGAAACAAGAAGGATTTTTATTCAAACACATGAGTTTAAACATGCTCCATGACAAGTCAGAGATGACAGTTCTGCTAGGAGCAGAGAAAGAGATAAAAGCAAACAATCAATTCCAAATCTGACAGGCGCTGCGCACGGCTTTTAAGTCGGCGGAGTACCGCGCGAGGCTTGTATTACGCGTTATAGTGCAAGGATAAGGAGCAATGTGAGGGTAGTCAGTGTTTCAGGCTTTGTGGTTTTCCCAGGGGCGTTTGTCTCTATTTGGGGTGCGATCAGCCCTCCAGCTCACAATATCCAGCATGATTTTTTTCCCCATTGAGATCTGATATATTTTCAGTGTCCCTTTAATTTTTTTGAGCAGCATATAAGAAGCCATCGAAGTCCTCCACAAATTCCATTCAAATGTTTAATTAAAACCATTACAAAATATCAATAGCATTCTTTTAAAACCAGACTGTACTGTATTTACATGTTTTTAGTCATCTGTTTGTTTATGCTTAATGTTGCATTAATACGTGGTTGATGCTGCCTTTGCAACATGTAAATCTGGTTATCTGTGTGCTGTACACCTAGTGTTCACTCAAAAGGGATTATACAATAGCATTTTTTTTTATCCAAGAGGTTCAAGATATCTTGCAGGTGTACTATAACTTGCAAAAGAATTGAAGTGTGTTCAATGAAAATAGTTTTTTAAAATGTTTGTATTATTTTGTGACTTATGTCTTTTGTGTATTGTTTCAAAAATAAGTAATGATTGTTTTAAGGTTAATCTAAACTATGAAATTATGTCATCCTTAATTTACAGACAATCATAATACTTAGAAACAGTTTCAAGCAGTAAACTTGGCAACAAAAATTATGAATTCAAAACAAATTTATATTTATTAATTTTTCCACTCAAGTTACTCGTTTCCTCATGTTTTCCTTAATTTGTAATGTATGTTTGACAAGGAAAGCCTGTACTTTTAAATTTGTTTGCTAATAATTTATTTTTAAACTCACTATGGAAGAGGTTAAGCTAACTCTTTACTATATATTGAAATACTGCAGAGGTGGTAGCTGATGACACTCCAGCTGTTCAAGCTGTCCTAAAGGCCGACACAAAACGATTAAAACTCCTAGAAGAGGAAAAACGGCTACAGGCTTTGTTGGAAAAAGGAGAGGACGCTGCTGCTGAGAGACTTGACAAGGTAACTTCTTAATGGGTTTTGAGCTTAGATAATTGTATATATCTAATACACTAAAAGGTATATTTTGTTCTTTGTCAGTACAGTTTACGCAAAACAAAAATATATATTTACTAAAATAATGTTAATACAATGGTTTGTTGAAAAGAAAAGAAAAAACAAATTTGTGCAACATGGAATCTTAAAAATCATTCAACTGGCTAATTCTGATTTGATCCATAAATATGTTTGTCTGCCATTCTGAGACAGCAAAATTGTGTTAATAGTGAAAAATAGTGAAAGTACTTTTTTTCAGTGATGTCAAACTATCTTTACCACACTGCAAAGCTAATTAATTCAGAACTAGGGCTGCAACTAATGATTAGTTTGGTAATCGACTAATCGTTCAATTTATTTTTTTGATTAGTCATAATTATTTCATGCCTGCGACCTGTGGTTGCACATCCTGTCCTGGGCTCCAGTGCATGTCTTACCTCATCTCCCACGTCTGTCATCTTGTGAATGTCACCCTGATGTCTCTGCATTAACACGATTAAAATTAATAATAATCAAATTAAAATGACCAGTGAAACATATGAATTTGAAAATAATCAGATGTTTTTATTTTAGTGTGACCATCACAATAAAAAAGAAATACCATTAAACAATACAAACTAAATTGCACGTAGTCTTTAAACAAAAAAAGTGCATTAAACAAAAAATACATCATTAAAACTGAAACTTTTTTCATATTTTAGTAATAAATGACAAAATGTAGACATAAACTATATAATGTGTAAAGCCTGAAGTGCAAAGATCAAATAAACACTTTAACAAAGGGCTCAAGGATGATACAATAGCTTCTGTGGTGCAGCGGTAGGAATTGCTGACTTATAATCAAGAGGCTCCCGGTTCGATCCTGACTGCCTCATATATTTACCGTTTTGAGTAGTGAGTTGCCGTTATTGTTTATATTATACAATAAACACATACATTTGATTTGCGTCTGTAACAGCCACTGTATTAAATGTATAGTACTTGTAAAAGTTACCTTTTTTTCCCATTTTTATTCTGTTTCTATTTTTTTTTTTTTTTTTTAATTGTGATAAGAATTAGACCAAGACATCATAAAGATTTTGGGCAGCCACACATATATTGTTTTCCCGGCTCCAAAAGTAGATTTTTTTTAGTAGCACGGCGTGCATAGTGCAGAACTGATTAAGTGGAGGTAAAATGGCAGTTTTAAGGTCTAGAAAAGGAAATGATGTCATCTATGCCGGAACCGGAAGTTACGTCATCAGAGGCGCCGGAACCTGGCAGGATTTCCCGGGAATGGTCTGTAAGAGACTGAGAGAGACAGTCAGCACACTCCGCCACCCCCTGGTCTGATGTAGTATTAGTTACTCAAGGCCTTTAGCTGCCTCCTACTCGCACATGTGTCACACTATAATATATATATATATATATATATATATATATATATATATATATATATATATATATATACACACTCACACTAATAAAGGGCAAAGCCCTCACTGATTGACTGACTCATTTACTCACTCATCACTAATTCTCCAACTTCCCATGTAGGTAGAAGGCTGAAATTTTGCAGGCTCATTCCTTACAGGTTACTTACAAAAGTTAAGCAGGTGTCATTTTGAAATTCTATGCATAACGGTCGACAACGTCCTCCATGTTAAACTTTCTTGTTTATGGCCCCATCTTCACGAAATTTGGTAGGCGGCTTCCCTGCTCTGTGATTTCTCAGTTTTTTTATTTTTAATAAATTTACAAAAAACTCAAGTAAATTTTTTCACGTTGTCATTATGGGGTGTGTAGAATTCTGAGGAAAAAAATGAATTTAATCCATTTTAGAATAAGGCTGTAACATAACAAAATGTGGAAAAAGTGATGCGTTCTGAATACTTTACGGATGCACTGTTTATATATATATATATATATATATATGTGTGTGTGTGTGTGTGTATATATATATATATATATATATATATATATACAGGGAGTGCAGAATTATTAGGCAAGTTGTATTTTTGAGGATTAATTTTAATATGGAACAAACACAGTGCTATCAGTCAATCCAAAATGTTAATAAACCTGAAACCTGAATGTTTCACAACGGAAATGTGAGTGTGAACATCATCAGGGGAATACATATGTGCGCACAATTATTAGGCAACTATTAGTGTGCAGATTTATTATGCAACTAAAGGAAAATGAAAATTTTCCCATCTCACTTGTTTATTTTCATCTGTTATAGTGAGAATAATAAACAAACACCTCAAAATTTACAAATAAACATCTCTGACATTTCAAAAAAAATAAATCAATCAATCAATGACCAATATAGCCACCCTTCTTTCCAATAACAGTCATAAGCCTTTCCATTCATGGAGTCTGTCAGTTTCTTGATCTGTTGACGATCAGCTTTTGTGGAGCAGTGACTACAGCCTCCCAGACACTCTTCAGAGAGGTGTATTGTTTTTCTCCCCCGTAAATCTAGCGCTTAAGAAGTGCCCACAAGTTCTCGATAGGGTTTAGGTCAGATGAGGAAGGGGGCCATGTCATTATTCCTTCATCTTTAAGGCCTTTACTGGCTGGCCACGCAGTGGAGAACTTCGATGCAAGTGATGGAGCATTGGCCTGCATAAAATCATCATGGTCTTTTCCTGTATCACTGTTTGAAGAAAGTGTCTTGAAAAACTGGCAGTAGGTTTGGGAGTTGATTTTGAGTTCATCTTCAATGCAAAAGGTCCAACTAGCTCATCTTTAAAAATACCAGCTCATACCAGTACCCCACCTCCACGTTGGAGTGGAGCTCTGTGCCCATTACTGATCCACAGGTCCATCCATCTGGTCCATCAAGAGTCACTCTTATCTCATCGGTCCATAAAACCTTTGAAAAAAAATCTGTCTTCAGATATTTCTTGGCCCAGTTTTGATGTTTCTTGTTCAGTGGTGGTTGGGTTTCAGCCCTCCTTACCTTGGCCATGTCTTTGAGCACTGAACACCTTGTACTTCTGGGCACTCCAGGTAGGTTGCAGCTCTGGAATATGAAAGTACTGGAGGATAATGGGTTCCTGGTAGCTTCACGCTTGATTCTTCTCAAATCTTTGGCAGCTAATTTATGCTTTTGTTCTCAACACGCTTCTTGCGACCCTGTTGACTATTTGCAACAAAATGTTTGATGGTTCTGTGATCACACACCAATATCTTAGCAATTCCAAAAGTGCTGCATCCCTCTGAAAGACTTTTTACAATTTTTGACTTTTCAGAGTCAGTTAAATCTCTTTTTTGGCCCGTTTTGCCTGAGGAAAACTAGCTGCCTAATAATTCTGCACACCTTGATATAGGGTGTTGATCTCCTTAGGCCACACCCTCCCTCATTACACAAATACACATCACCTGACGTGCTTAAATCCAATAAGCATTCAAGTTAATACAGCTTGGAGTTGGAATATACGCATTAAAAATGATGATATGGTCAAAATACTCACTTGCCTAATAATTGTGCACACAGTGTATATATATATATATATATATATATATATATATATATGTGTATGTGTATGTATATATATATGTGTATGTGTATGTATATATATATGTGTATGTGTATGTATATATATATGTGTATGTGTATGTATATATGTATGTGTATGTATATATATATATGTATATATATATGTATGTATATATATATATGTATATATATATGTATGTATATATATGTATATACATATTCAGTTTTTGTTTTTAATAAATCTGCAACAATTTCAAAAATTCTTTTTTTTGTCTGTCAATATGGGGTGCTGTGTGTACATTAATGAGGAAAAAATTAATTTAAATGATTTTAGCAAATGGCTGCAATATAACAAAGAGTGAAAAATTGAAGGGGGTCTGAATACTTTCCGTACCCACTGTATATGTGTATGTATATATGTGTAAATATATATATATATCTCCCCATGGGCTCACCACCTATGGGAGGGGCCAAGGAGGTTGGGTGCAGTGTGAGTTGGGTGGTGGCCGAAGGCGGGGACCTTGGCGTTCTGATCCTCGGCTACAGAAACTGGCTCTTGGGACGTGGAATGTCACCTCTCTGAAGGGAAGGAGCCTGAGCTAGTACGCGAGGTCGAGAGGTTCCGGCTAGATATAGTCGGACTCACCTCGACGCACAGCTTGGACTCTGGAGCCAATCTCCTTGAGAGGGGCTGGACTCTCTACCACTCTGTAGTTGCCCCCCGGTGAGAGGCGCCGAGCAGGTGTGGGCATACTTATTGCCCCCCGACTCTGAGCCTGTGCATTCGGAATCAGCACCTCCAAATCCGAGAGCATGGTCCTCAGCCGGAAAAGGGTGGAGTGCCCTCTCAGGGTTGGGGGAGAGATCCTGCCCCAAGTGGAGGAGTTCAAGTATCTTGGGGTCTTGTTCACGAGTGAGGGAAGAATGGAGCGTGAGATCGACAGGCGGATCGGTGCGCATCCGCAGTGATGTGGGCTCTGCATCGGTCTGTCGTGGTGAAAAGGAGCTGAGCCGTAAGGCAAAGCTCTCAATTTACAGTCGATCTACGCCCTACCCTCACCTATGGTCATGAGCTATGGGTAGTGACCAAAGAAAGAGATCGCTGAATACAAGCGGCTGAAATGAGTTTCCTCCGCAGGGTGTCTGGGCTTTCCCTTAAAGATAAGGTGAGAAGCTAAGTCATCCGGGAGGGGCTCAGAGTAGAGCTGCTGCTCCTCCGCATCGAGAGGAGTCAGATGAGGTGGCTCGGGCATCTGATCAGGATGCCTCCTGGACGCCTCCCTGGTGAGGTGTTCTGGGCACGTCCAACCGGGAGGAGGCCCCGGGGAAGACCCAGGACACGCTGGAGGTACTATGCCTCCCGGCTGGCCTGGGAACGCCTAGGGATTCTCCTGGAAGAGCTGGAAGAAGTGGCCGGGGAGGGAAGTCTGGGCCTCTGCTGCTGCTCCCCACCCAACCTCGGATAAGCAGAAGAGGATGGATGGATATATATACAGTATGTATATATGTATATAAATATATATATAAATATATATATATATATATATATATATATCTATAAATATATATATCTATACTAATAAAAGGCAAAGCCCTCACTCACTGACTCATCACTAATTCTCCAACTTCCCGTGTAGGTAGAAGGCTGAAATTTGGCAGGC
>NC_053164.1:163223479-163430979 GCF_016835505.1 Polypterus senegalus | reverse complement strand
GTGATTTTTGCAATGTTACTTTTTTGGTTGCTTGTGAGTTGGTTTTTAAATGCAGTTCGGATTTGTGCGATGTTGTTTTCTGCTGTGCTTAAAACTCATTTTAAAAACATTGTTTACAGCGATCAGGCTTTAAGTTTAATAGCGTGATCTCCTGCAATGTTACTTTTTTGGTTGCTTGTGAGTTGGTTTTTAAATGCAGTTCGGATTTGTGCGATTTTTTTTTTTCTGCTGTGCTTAACTCATTTAAAAAATGCTCTTGAGCACGGCAGCTGACAGGGAAGGGATGGGAGGGATAGGGGTGGGTGGTGTGTGTGTGTGTGTGTGTGTGTGTGTGTGTGTGTGTGTGTGTGTGTGTGTGTGTGTGTGTGTGTGTGTGTGTGTGTGTGTGTGTGTGTGTGTGTGTGTGTGTGTGCGCGTGCGTGCGTGCGTGCGAGAGAGAGAGCCAAGCTGCTCCTGTAGCGGAGGAAGGGAGGGGCTTTGGTGGTGTGTGTGCTACAGAGAGAGAGAGTGCGAGCGAGCGAGCCAGCTCGTGTAGGTGATCAGGGAGCCTGGGTGTTTTGTGTCAGTGTTATTCAATGTTTTTACATTAGTTTACTATTACACTGTGCATTCTATGATGTAATTAACTATATTTGTACTTAATCTTTACATATTTTCACATATTTACATACAGTCTGTATGGTCTGGAACGGATTAATTGCATTTACATACAATCCTATGGGGGAAACTGCTTCGGTTCACGACCAACTTTGTTTACGACCAAAGTTCTGGAACGAATTATGGTCGTGAACTGAGGTTCCACTGTATATATATGAAAGCCAAATACCACTGACTCACTCATCACGAAATCTCCTGAACCATGAGGACTTGGGACTTGAAATTTGGAATGTAGGTTACCCTTGGCTGCTCACAAAGAAATGGTTTTAAACATTTCCTGGTCCAAGCGCATTCTGTCTGTATGTCTGTCCAACGGATTTAGATCTGGTTGTTTTCTATAATTTGTTTGAACTTTCCTGTTGATTTTGCAACTTTTCTCAACACGCTAAGTACCATAGTTCGTTTGCAGTACTGATGTATTTATGCAACTCCAATAGAGTGACTGTGGGCCGAGAGCAGGGGGTGGGGGCCTTCCTCATTCACTCACAAGCCTCTGTTCGATTTGGTTTACGTCTCACCATGTGTTGGAGTATACCTTGCCTCCGCTTAGCTAGTGATACCTGTTTGTTCAATAGACATTATCATATACAGCTTAAGGAGTAATATTTGACATTTTTGAGCGAGAGATCAGAGCTCCATGTCTTTTACTGGGTAGCTGCTGATTGCCAGAGATTATCATGGCCATGTGCTTTTCTTCCCATGCGGGAAATGCTCTCCCGTCAGAGTTGAACATGATCAGATATAGTGCCAACGTCTATGATTTTTAAAGTATGTATGTGTGTAGGTATGGCATATATAAAATCACCATCCACTTTATTAGGTACACCTGTTCAACTGCTTGTTACCACGAATACCTAATCAGCCAATCACATGGCAGCAGCTCGATGCATTAGGCATGTAGACATTGTCAAGACAACTTGCTGAAGTTCAAACTGAGCATTAGAATAGGGAAGAAAGGTGATTTAAGTGAATTTCAATGTGGCGTGGTTATTGGTGCCAGACAGGCACAGTATTTCAGAAACTGTTGATCTATGGGAATTTTCGCACAAAACCATCATTAGGTTTTACAGTGATCCCTAGCTATACAGTAATCCCTCGCTATATCGCGCTTTGACTTTCGCGGTTTCACTCTATCGCGGATTTTAAATGTAAGCACATCTAAACATATATCACAGATTTTTCGCTGGTTCGCCGCTTTCTGCGGACAATGGGTCTTTTAATTTAGGTTACATGCTTCCTCAGTTTGATTGCCCAGTTGATTTCATACAAGGGACGCTATTGGCGGATGGCTTAGAAGCTACCCAATCAGAGCATGTATTGCATATTAACTAAAACTCCTCAATGCTATAAGATATGCTTCCCGCTGTGCTTGTTTGCTTCTCTATCTTTCTCTCTCTCTCTGCCTGACGGAGGGGTGTGAGCAGAGGGCTGTTTGCACAGAGGACACGGACGCTCCTCTACAAAATGCCGCTTTATCGCGGTGCTTCTGTATACTTAAAAGCATGTATTGATTTTTGATTGTTTGCTTTTTCTTTGCTGCGCCTCTCTGACATTCTCTGCTCCTGACGCTCCTTTATGACGGCGCTCCTTTGAAGATAAGATATGTTTGCTTTCTTTTAATTGTGAGAAAGAACTGTCATCTCTGTCTTGTCATGGAGCACAGTTGAAACGTTTGACTAAAGGGTGTTATTTCATGTCTAGAGGGCTCTAATAATGTTAACAGGGTGGGAGAGTTTATAAGGGCTTAAAATATATAAAAATAACCACACAAACATATGGTTTCTACTTCGCGGATTTTCACCTATCGCGGGGGGGTCTGGAACGCAACCCCCGCAATCGAGGAGGGATTACTGTATCGCGATTCGACTTTTGGCGGCTTCACTCCATCGCGGATTTTAAATGTAAGCATATCTAAATATATATCACGGATTTTTCGCTGGTTCGTGGATTTCTGCGGACAATGGGTCTTTTTATTTATGGTATATCTTCCTCAGTTTGTTTGCCCAGTTGATTTCATACAACGGACACAATTGGCAGATGGCTTAGAAGCTACCCAATCAGAACATGTATTACGTATTAAATAAAACTCCTCAATGATATACGATATGCTTCCCACACGGTGCTTGATTGTTTGCTTTTCTCTGTCTCTCTCACTTTCTCTGCCTGACGGATTGGGTGTGAGCACAGGGGCTGTTTGCCTAGAGGATACGGATGATCCTCTAAAAAAATGCCGCTTTATCGCGGTGCTTCGGCATACTTAAAAGCCCAAAAGTACGTGTTGATTTTTTGATTGTTTGCTTTTCTCTTGCTCTCTCTCTCTCTCTCTCTCTCTCTCTCTCTGTGACATTCTCTGCTCCTGACACGCATTCTTTGAAGAGGAAGATATGTTTGCATTCTTTTAATTGGGAGAAAGAACTGTCATCTCTGTCTTGTCATGGAGCACAGTTTAAACTTTTGACTAAAGGGTGTTATTTCATGTCTAGAGGGCTGTAATAATGTTAACAGTGTGGGAGAGTTTATAAGGGCATAAAATATATACAAATAACCATAACCATCGAGGAGGGATTACTATACAAAGAATGGGGTGAAAAAGGGAAAATATTCAGTGAATGGCAGTTGGCTGGGCGAAAATGCCTTTTTGATGCCAGAGGTCAGTGGAGAATGGAGAGAGTTTTGAGCTGATAGAAAGGCAAAAGTAACTCAAATAACCACTTGTTACAAACATGATATGCAACTCTGAATGCACAACATGTCGAACCTTGAAGCAGATTGGCTACAGCAGCAGGAGACCCTGCCGGGTACCACTCCTGTCAGCTAAGAACAGGCAACTGAAGCTACAGTTTGCACAGGGTCACCAAAATTGGACAATAGAAGAATATAAAAACATTGCATGGTCCAATGATTCTTGATTTCTGCTATGACATTTAGATGACAGGTTCAGAATTCGGCATCAACAACATGAAAGCATGGATCTATCCCGCCTTGTATCAACAGTTCATGCTGATGGTGGTGGTATAATGGTTGTGTGGGATATTTTCTTGACACACTTTGGGCCCCTTAGTACCAATTGAGTATTGTTTAAATGGCACAGCCTATCGGAGTATTGTTGCTGACCATGTCCATCCCTTTATGACCAAAGTGTACCCATCTTCTGATAGCTAATTCCAGCCGGATAACGTGCAATGTCACAAAGCTCAAATCATCTCAAATAGGTTTCTTGATTGAACATGATGATGAATTTACTTTACTCAAATGGCTTCCACAGTCACCAGATCTCAAGTCCAATAGAGCACCTTTGGTATGTGATGGAATGGGAGAATCACATCATGGATGTGTAGCCGACGAATTTGCAGCAACTATGTAATGCTCTCATGTCAATATGGGCCAAAATCCCTGAGGAACATTTCCAGCACCTTGGTGAAGCTATGCCATGAATGATTACGGCAGTTCTAAAGGCAAGAGATGGGTCCAACCTTGTACTAGAAAGGTGTACCTAATAAAATGGCCTGTGACTGTATATATAGTATATAAAAACTTAAATAGCATACATATTAGGTCACTGAAAGTCTTATTTTATATTTTCATTACTTTAATGAGATTCAATTTTTTGTCAGGTATATGAAGAACTTCGTGCAATTGGAGCAGCTGCTGCAGAGGCAAAAGCTCGCAGAATTTTAGCTGGTTTGAGTTTTACGCCTGAGATGCAGGTACGGCCCACAAAGAAATTTTCTGGTGGCTGGAGAATGAGAGTTTCTCTTGCAAGGTAAGAATATATTGATGTAAATCTATATTTAGTATATAGTTGCCCTTTTAGAAGATCGCATTTTTTGCTAAAGCATCTTTTTACAGGTTTAGACATTTTAGACAGTGTATATGTGTGTTTATTTTAATGTGCATAATATATAAATATACAGTTTACTTGTGTATGTGATAGGAAAAAATGTTAAAGGTTATTCAGAAAGGTTAAAGAAGCATGTCATGCAAACATATGGACACTCCTGGCCAAATTACATATTTTGTTGACATTTGAAGTAAAAAAAATAGTAAATACAGCTACAACAGCAAATAAACTAAAACAATGGCTTTTTTGTTAAAATGTTAATGTACTGTTATGATTTACAAAACCTTTCTCATACTGTAATGGTCCAGTGCTGCTTAGATTCACACCGTAAATTGGATGGTGATTTATTTTTTTTTAATAAAAAATTATTTTTTTTGGTGGTGATTCCGGGAACATATCCAGCCTTGGCCCGACCAGCACACACTCACAGACACGAATCAAACAAGTGTGTGAAATATTTTAAGCATAAAATTAAATGTAAACAATAAAAATCTGACAACCTTCCCCTTATGCTTTGGCAATACAAATACTACACACCACAATCAATCTTGACAATCAACACTCACGACAGTGTCCTTATCACAGTTCCAATGCAGCAGAAACAGATGAAATGGTATGGCGTAAAGATGACGATCCCGGGAACGACTTTCGTAATAAATTAAACATTTTTACAGGTATTCCTGTGGAGCGAGGGGTGAGATTTGCAAGAACACTTCCTCTGAAGACACACAACGACTTATCCACCACTATTCACACTAGAGGCAGGCACGAGACTGTCCATTCATCCTAGCAAGAAACGATCCAGGGTACAAATGACTTTGCAGTGGTTACATTTGATGAGACACATAGGATACGGGATACACAGATCTCTCTCTTGCTGTTTCACTAGTCCCTTTTCAAGATTCCCGCTTGCCCTCTGCAGCCCCTGTGCCCGTTTCAGACATCCAGTGAGGGCAATCCCGTTTGGTGCTGCTGGGAAATGGAGTCTTTCCAGCGGTAGCACTGCTGCATTTGGACAGCCATGGTCTAAGAAACATTCGGAAGAGAGGATTAAATATGTAACTGTGTAATTAAATTCTGAATAGCATATAGCCTGCAAAAGCCTGAAACTCTAACTTTTATTAATAAAGGCATAAAGGCACTACTGAAATGTTTATCATAAGAATAACATTAGGGTAGAGATGAGAGAGAAAATTTAGATTGGATTTTGCAGGTTGGGTGCAGTGTGTTTAGGAACATTGGAGGTTTACGGAAATCATAAAGTTGTATTTGTTTGTCAAACAAAATGAAAGTTACAATACTATTGTCATTACATAGCATCCACTTTAATATCTGAATTTTCTGTAATAAATTTAAAAGTGCAATAAATGTAGTAAATTTATTAAACCAACCTGGAAGGAGGTACCTGTGAGTGTTAGTTCCTCTTGAGAATACCACCGAAAGTGCAAAACCTAAGTTGAGGGGATGACTTTACAAAACCAGGAAAAACAACATTACAAGCTGTTTAATGGTTCTGAAATCTGATTTGTACCTTTATTTTTTTGCTAAAATATGTAAAGCACATAGTGAGGAGAAAGAGGAGTAGGAGTTGTAGGATTTTCATGTGTACTTGCAGGTCCAACCAACTTGCATCATATTGTCACTCCCCAGTACCAACGTAAACAAGAATGTGTTAAAATACATAACTTTGTTTTATTTAATAGAAAAAAACAAATCGGCTTATACTGTATGATGCATTGTATGACGGATAAAGAATGATGATGAATTGGTCAGATTATTTTAATAGAACAGCTATTTTGCAATGTATATTGACACACTATAGAAAGAAGAGGTGGATAGTAATGAGTTACATTTACTCCGTTACATTTACTTGAGTAACTTTTTTAAAAAATTGTACTTCTACGAGTAGTTTTACTGTGCCATACTTTTTACTTGAGTACATTTGTAAAGAAGAAACGCTACTCTTACTCCGCTACATTGGGCAACACTCAAATCGTTACTTTTTTCATTTACACATTTATATACACTATATTTTAGTTAGAGGGAAGTCACCAGTGGATCTGTCAAATAAAAGCAAATGGTTTTATAATTGTTGCTGGCTGTTGATAAAGCCACCAGCCCAGCAGTATGTGAAGGCCTACTGTGGAGGACAGTCCCTCTGGTTCTCCACAGTATAGTTTCATGGTGAGGCAACAGGTAGAAACGCCCAATGTTGGAACTAGGGAACCTGTAAGTGATTATCATGCGTTGCCTGAAGTAAACATGAAAGAAGGAAAAAATGCTTCCATCCATTTTATTAACCAGCTATCAACCTCCTATGCACTAATGGGTTTTTGGCATCATTGATAGATATATTGATAGATAGATACTTTATTAATCCCAAAAGGAAATTCACATAATCCAGCAGCAGTATACTAATACAAAAAAAAAAAAAACAATATTAAATTAAATAGTAATAAAGATGAAAAAAAATAAAAATAAAAAAGCAGACAATAACTTTGAGTAATGTTAGCATTTACTCCCCCCGGGTGAAAGTGAAGAGTTGCATAGTGTGGGGGAGGAACGATCTCCTCAGTCTGTCAGTGGAGCAGGACAGTGACAAAAGTCTGTCACTGAAGCTACTCCTCTGCCTGGAAATGACACTGTTCAGTGGATTCTTGATGATTGACAGGAGTTTGCTTAGTGCCCGTCGCTCTGCCACAGATGTTAAACTGTCCAACTTTACTCCTACAATAGAGCCTGCCTCCCCAGCACACCACCGCGTAGAAGAGGGCACTTGCCACAACCGTCTGGTAGAACATCTGCAGCATCTTATTGCAGATGTTGAAGAATGCCAACCTTCTCAGAAAGTATAGTCGGCTCTGACCTTTCTTACATAGAGCATCAGTATTGGCAGTCCAGTCCAATTTGTCATCCAGCTGCACTCCCAGATATTTATAGGTCTGCACCCTCTGCACACAGTCACCTCTGATGATCACAGGGTCCATGAGGGGCCTGGGCCTCCTAAAATCCACCACCAGCTCCTTGGTTTTGCTGGTGTTGTGATGAAAGTGGTTTGATTCGCACCATTTAACAAAGTCTTTGATTAGCTTCCTGTACTCCTCCTCCTGCCCACTCCTGATGCAGCCCACAATAGCAGTGTCATCAGCGAACTTTTGCACGTGACAGGACTCTGAGTCATATTGGAAATCTGATGTATATAGTTTGGACAGGACCGGAGAAAGTACAGTCCCCTGCGGCGCCCCTGTATTGCTGAACACAATGTCAGACCTGCAGTTCCCAAGACGCACATATTGAGGTGTGTCTGTAAGATAGTCCACGATCTATGCCACCAGGTGTGAATCTACTCCCATCTCAGTCAGCTTGTCTCTAAGGAGCAGAGGTTGGATGGTGTTGAAGGCACTAGAGAAGTCCAAAAACATAATTCTTACAGCACCACTGCCTCTGTCCAAGTGGGAGAGGGATCGGTGTAGCATATAGATGATGGCATCCTCCGCTCCCACCTTCTCCTGGTATGCAAACAGCAGAGGGTCGAGGGCGTGGCGGCTCTGTGGCCTCAGGTGGTGAAGCAGTAGCTGCTCCATGGTCTTCATCAGATGTGACGTCAGAGCAACAGGCCGGAAGTCATTCAGCTCACTAGGACGTGATACCTTTGGGACAGGGGTGATACAAGATGTTTTCCAAAGCCTTGGGACTCTCCCCTGTTCCAGGCTCAGGTTGAAGATGCGCTGTAGAGGACTCCCCAGTTCCAACGCACAGGCCTAAATTTAATACCCAAAAATGAATGGCTATTCTTTTCCTTTTGTAATAAAGGAGCTGAAAATGCCCAAAGAATGGTGAGTATAACAGTCCACATAATAAGAGAGTATTTGTATGAATAAAAACCTTTTCTTTTACAGCAATATTACCTAAATAAAACACAAAAAATAGTTGATGCTTTAGGGATTTTTCTCCCTGAATACTGAATTGTATGGTACATAACCCAAACATTTTATGATGCACAGCTCACTTTTTTTTGTGCCCCAGTGTGTCAGCGATCATTGTATTAAGTTTAGATTTCATATTAGCATTGCAAAGTTATACTGTTTGGCACAAGGTGCTCGCCTTTTAGGAAACATTGTCTCCGTTTTTGGAAACATTTAGTCTCTTGCACCTACATAATCTCTTAAAACAAGTATTGTAGTTTTAGTTATATTTTTTACAAAAGAATATATATATACTGCCTATATATCATCTGAAGCAACAACTTAACAATCTAACTACAGTACATACATATAATCACATACTTATCCAAACTTTCAAAAGTTTTTTTTCATGCCGCTCCTTAAACAATTTCTGTTTACCACTGGGCACAGAGAAAGTCACATTTTGTATAATACATTGTTTTTTTTTGTGCTGTGGTTAACTTATATTACTCTGCCTTCTATTGTAGTTGCCCCACAGAATTTTAGTTTTTATTTGTTTTTCTGCTGCTGTTGCTTTTTTTTTATTCTTGCATTTCATGTCTGGAGACAAGTACATATGTTTCCATGCCAGTTTCTCTTTCAATGCTGGGTTACAGAGGTGAGGACGGTGCCTTGCCTGGAAGTCTTGCACAGGGCCACAGAGTTAGTCACATACACCTAAACCAGTGGTTCTGAGACACGTTCTGGGTGGCAGGTGTTCAGAACTGCACAAGATGCACCATGCATTTGCTTCTCCAGCCCCACACCTGTTCCTCAGTTTTATTTCCTGTCTCAGCTGGGTCTCAGTGCCATAAAGTTTGCAAAACCCTAACTAAACCGTTTTCCCAGAGTACAACGTAGAGTGTCCAATCAACCCAGACAGCAAATTTTTGGCATGGCATTGAAAGAATTACCGGTGGCTATATTTTTATGGCTATAATTTAGTATTCAGTCCAAGAAAGTGCAATTAGAAACAGTATTAAAAATATCGCACATTGTTGTCAATCCTTCTGAGTGAGGTGACGGGGGTTGGTAGAGATGAAATTGTACCATGAAGAAATCAGTAGCTGAAAGAGCTTTTTTTTCCTGACATGTACTAGCAACTTAGTAACAGGTGCAGAGTGATACAGAGTTATTTAAACCAAGAGGCTGGTCCACTTATGTGATACTTCGAGAGGCACAGGTACAGAATAAAAGTATTCACCATTACACTAAGAAATATTGCTGGTGGTCTCCAAGTTGAAATTGAAAGGGCACTGCTCAGAAAACTTAACACAGGAAGAAGGTGCAGCAAGTAGTGTTTGAGTATATTAATTGAACCCATAATGCCTGAAATGTAAAACTGCACAACTTGATGCTTTAAACTTATGTTATGTTACCTTATGTAAACGTATACTTGGTTGTATTCAAGAAAATGTGTCTTTCTTAGTAGAGTCAAAACTACTATCAGAATCTGACTCAAGGTCTTCATATTTGTGCCAATATCATTCTGTAACTCTAGGACTTCCTCAACTTTTTTTTTAAAGGCATTTCCCTAGTACAAACTTTGTCATATTGCATGTCAACCAAGCAGTCCCCATGTACTCTTAAAGAAGCTTGCATGTAACAGGACATAAAGATGAGCTGTCACACAACCAACTTATTTCTTGCCTTTTATGCACATTTGTTACTTATGTAGAGTGAAGGACAAATCATAGACAGCTATACATCATGGAAAGCTCTGAACCTCAGATGTAAAGTGCGCCTTTCATAGTTTGTGGCACGATGCAGGTTTGAATCTTTGAAAGTATATTTACTCAGCTGTGATGCACAGCTGACTCTGGCATATACACTCACCTAAAGGATTATTAGGAACACCTGTTCAATTTCTCATTAATGCAATTATCTAATCAACCAATCACATGGCACTTGCCTCAATGCATTTAGGGGTGTGGTCTTGGTCAAGACAATCTCCTGAACTCCAAACTGAATGTCAGAATGGGAAAGAAAGGTGATTTAAGCAATTTTGAGCATGGCATGGTTGTTGGTGCCAGACGGGCCGGTTTGAGTATTTCACAATCTGCTCAGTTACTGGGATTTTCACGCACAACCATTTCTAGGGTTTACAAAGAATGGTGTGAAAAGGGAAAAACATCCAGTATGCGGCAGTCCTGTGGGCAAAAATGCCTTGTTGATGCTAGAGGTCAGAGGAGAATGGGCCGACTGATTCAAACTGATAGAAGAGCAACTTTGACTGACATAACCACTCGTTACAACCGAGGTATGCAGCAAAGCATTTGTGAAGCCACAACACGCACAACCTTGAGGTGGATGAACTACAACAGCAGAAGACCCCAACGGGTACCACTCATCTCCACTACAAATAGGAAAAAGAGGCTACAATTTGCACGAGCTCACCAAAATTGGACAGTTGAAGACTGGAAAAATGTTGCCTGGTCTGATGAGTCTCGATTTCTGTTGAGACATTCAAATGGTAGAGTCAGAATTTGGCGTAAACAGAATGAGAACATGGATCCATCATGCCTTGTTACCACTGTGCAGGCTGGTGGTGGTGGTGTAATGGTGTGGGGGATGTTTTCTTGGCACACTTTAGGCCCCTTAGTGCCAATTGGGCATCGTTTAAATGCCACAGGCTACCTGAGCATTGTTTCTGACCATGTCCATCCCTTCATGACCACCATGTACCCATCCTCTGATGGCTACTTCCAGCAGGATAATGCATCATGTCACAAAGCTCGAATCATTTCAAATTGGTTTCTCGAACATGACAATGAGTTCACTGTACTAAAATGGCCCCCACAGTCACCAGATCTCAACCCAATAGAGCATCTTTGGGATGTGGTGGAATGGGAGCTTCGTGCCCTGGATGTGCATCCCACAAATCTCCATCAACTGCAAGATGCTATCCTATCAATATGGGCCAACATTTCTAAAGAATGCTTTCAGCACCTTGTTGAATCAATGCCACGTAGAATTAAGGCAGTTCTGAAGGCGAAAGGGTGTCAAACACCGTATTAGTATGGTGTTCCTAATAATCCTTTAGGTGAGTGTACATGTGTAATTCACATATATTACTAATGAAAGAGAGCAGACTAATAGAAACTTACAATTTATTTGAAAGAAGGCATCCTGGGGTATGTGAAAATTCCATTATTGCTTTTGATTGACTTGTTTCATTACAAATTTATCCAAGAACTTTGAAATATGGTGATGTCCAGCCGACAGCACACCTCATGCTTAATTTTCTAAATTGAGATCTAAAGAGAAGCAATGAGTGTAAGAAAGAGAAATATTTGTTGAGGCACAATTGCAAACATTTCCATTTTTGGTTAATATTGGAGCAAAACACGAACCAATAGAAAGTCTGGTATAGTAAAGTATATTGAGTGAAGGATTTACTCTGTATGACTTTAGAATTGGGTGCAGTTAGTAACTTTTCTTTATAAAGACTAGGGGGCTTCGCTCGCCAACCCCTGTGTTTGGTTAATCAGTGTGGAACGAGCCTCGAACACAGACAGGTAGACATGTTACTAATCACCACCACACGTTTATTTACAACTAATATTTACAAGTCTTAAGTGCCACACAACCCACAGACTCCCTCAAAGTCCAGGCCAACACCACACTATGCCTCTTCTTCAGGCCGCCTCCTTCTTTCTCCTCTAGACCTTGTCCTCTTCCACCCGACTCTAGCCCTGAATGAAGGGAGGCGGCCCCTTTTATGTCCCCCTGGATGTGCTCCAGCACTCTTCCACCGACACGCCCCAGTGTGGCAGAAGTGCCAGCTGTATTCCCGGAAGCACTCAGGGTTTCCCTGCTCCTCTTCCCCCAGCACTTCCTGGTGTGGCTGAAGTGCTGAGGTCCAGGGCTCTCCAGGCATTGGGGCGCCCCCTGGCAGTGATCAGGGCCCCTACAGGGTTGAGCTTCAAAGCTCTGCACCCGTGGCCCCCAAAGCAACCAGGGCAGTCGCCCCCTTGTGGTCTGGAGGAGGTGCAAGCCCTCCTCCGGTCCTCCTGGGTGTCCCGGCTGGGTACCACCCCAGGCCGCGTGCCACACCAGATATACACCATAAAATTTTTTTTTCTTTTGAATTGTTTCAATTTCATTATTTCCACTTTAACTTTAAAGCTTTATTAAAAACAATATTTTTTGGAGACACGTTGTGACAGTGCAGCGTATAACTGCCTGTGAGTAAATATTGTTTCTGTTTCTCTAATAAATCCGACTTTTTCTAATATTTGTCCATGTGATTTATTGATTGTCACAGCAAAAGCTATTCTCATGATAAACTGTAAACATTTTAATACGAATGGCATATCACGATCTCCTTTGGTGTGTAATGTTATTTGCGGAATATATACATTACCTTTCTTGTCACCTGTTAAAATTTGCATCGCTTCTCCGTGATCATAAATATACACCTGACCGAATTGTGTATTCTTTGAAATTAAACTTGTCGTTGCTTTAACTGTTGCAAGACCACAGATTTATAGCGTATGGTCCAATTATTGTGTAAATCCACCTTTTGTGCATTTAATTATGCGAATGCGAAAAGACTTTTTTGTTGTCTACTCTTTGCCTTTTTTATTCCTGACCTGGATTTGTCCTGCTATTTTTTCAATTACACCTGGTTCTGATGACTAATCACCTTTTGTTTGCGATAATGCGATCTTTACTATCTTTGTTTTGATACTGTAGCGACACAAAAGTTTTGCTTGAACAATCGCCAACTTCGTAACCCCAAACACAACTTTCTAGCACCCTCTCCAACCCCTCCTCCCCTGGGTCTCGCCCAAACCCCCCCCACCACATCAATCAGTACCCTGCTTTCAGTCTTCCGTGCTGGACTCCGCCCTCCCTCAATTGGACCTAACAGTCACTTAAAACCAAAAAGGCTTCAACCTGGCTGGGACACTACAATACTTTCACATTTTACTGCTTTCATATTCTGTAGCTTTCTCTACATGTGTATCGCACCATCCTTTGTTTGAGCCTTTCAAATTCCACCGCTTTCATAATCTCTTACCTGCCTTTTTTTTTCTCTCCAACGCCTTTGGGTCTCTATTCTCTGTATTGTCCTTATACGCTTTATATGTGCTGAGAGCACAGGATCTGTGTGTGCTACGTGCCTTTACACGGCTGAGTGTTTTTTGATGGGTGTGCTGTTATATGATATCTTTTGTAAGTAGGGCGTGTCTTGCAAGAATCTCATGTTCCATGTCCCCGCGAGACAGCCCTGGGACAATCTCTTGGCACCAAGTCTCATGTTTACGATCCCCGTGAGACGCTCCGTGGCCAGTCTCTCTTGTCTCACGCGTCTTTTAAATGTCTTCCGAGAACTTCCAGGAAGATCATGTCTCGTCACCCTGCTTTTCCTTTCCAGTATTTTTTTTATAATAGAGAGATGATTTACTGTTGTAGTTTATTATTGAAATCAGTGCAGTACTTTTTGTATAGACAGTCTTATCATAGTATTAAATATTTACTAATAAATAAGTAGTTTCAAAGTTCCCTAATCTCTCTCTTTTTGCTTTAGAGCCCTTTTTATGGAGCCTACTTTGTTAATGCTGGATGAACCTACCAATCACCTGGATCTGAATGCTGTTATATGGCTTAACAAGTAAGCACCTTTCATATAGACTGTACTTTTCTTTTGTCCTGATTCATATTAGTTTTGTAAAAAATTCATTTTCTTCATAATTCTTTCATTTTGATTTTTGAATTTCTATGTAAGTGTATTTATTCTTCTAAAAGGAATACTACAAAATTCATGTGTATAAGTTTAATGGGTTTTGCCATGAATATGAGATGGAATTGGGATGTTGACATTTTGAGGGAATCTAGGTGAATCGTTCCTATAGTAGCCTTGTCACATTCATATTTAAATTTAACATTTAAATGTGTATCACAATTTTTATTTTACAATTTAGAAATTTTAAATTTAATTCCAATAATTGCACATTGTTTACAGAAATTGACTAATCATACTTTTTATATATATATTCTGTTATCAATAGAACAGACAAACATCTCTTCAAACATGAAATTTAGCCTTTTGCGTTTTGAAATGTGAGCTGTTATCTTGAGCCTCCCTTTAACCTAGAGGAGTCTGACATCATGTGGCTCTCTTATTTTTAAATCCCAGAAAGCAATTGGGTTACTTTTAAAACCTAATTCATACTTCATGGAGAGGGAAATTTTGGATATTTGATTTTCTACTTCAACAAATAAATGTACGCAAGATGAGAATGCTGTACTTCCTACATTGCCTGTTGCGTAAAGTGAAACTGCATGAATGTTCCACTGAAAATATTCTGCTCATTGGTTTTGCATGTTATACAAAGTACAAATAGAGCAGGTAAATACTTTAAATGTCTTCTTGTAATGATCAGTGACTGGTTCATTACTGTCATTACTTACCAGATGCAACTTTTCAAGCAATCACATACCTAAAATACATCTTAGTGAGTAGTTGGAAAGAACATTGTAAAAGACAGAGGATAAAAGTTAAATAAAAGAAGCTTGTTGCTGTAGTTAGTCATAGTTTAGGTGATAACTATCAGTCAATTTTTCTTGCTTGTGCCATTTTTAAATGTACTTGCTAGTTAGTAGACAACAGTACATTTCATTCATACACTTGACTTTCTCTTAAAAATAATGAGATTTTAATTTTTGTCCTGATGAAAAAGAAATGTTCACCTATTCCCACAGGTCATAAAGAGCTACAGCTAGGTTTCTAGTCTTTGTTCAGTTTGTACCACTTTATATCAACAGTTACAGGTAAATCTTCAAATGCTTCGCAATGTTATGCCCTTTGTATATTTTCTAATATTTATATTAAAAAAGTCAAAATACTGGCAGACATGAAGTTGTAAAAAGTGGCAATGGACAAGTGTAGTAGTATTTATAGAATTGTATAATGTTTATTGGTGCCTTTAACTTGCAATACAGATCAGAGTATTAAATGCAGTGATTCATTATAAAGTTCTTTTTTTATTGTGTATTTTCATAATATCTAATTTAAGCAACCAGGATCCAAGAGCTTCATATCACCTTCCATAATTTCAGTTAATAAATATTTTTTAAAAATTCAGAAAATGTAAAAACATATGGGCTATATTGGTTTAACATAAGAAATCTGATTTTGTTTGCTGAAAACTTTCCAAATATCTATGGTATCCTTTTTCACACACAGCTACTTGCAGGGATGGAAGAAAACCCTTCTAATAGTTTCTCACGACCAAGGATTCTTGGATGATGTATGCACAGATATTATTCATTTGGACAACCAGAAACTGTATTACTACAGAGGCAACTACTGTATGTATCACAGAGATTTTGTAGGTAATCTGTACTAAAATTAAGTGTCCTTTTTAGTCACTAATAAAGCTCATTTTTATCTTTCATAGTGACATTTAAGAAGATGTATGTTCAGAAGCAGAAGGAGCTGCTAAAGCAGTATGAGAAACAAGAAAAAAAACTGAAAGACCTTAAAGCTGGAGGGAAATCTACAAAGCAAGCTGTGAGTAGTTCTTAATGTTATTTGCAGCAATATTTACTTGTCTGGACAACATTATTGTATGAGTAACTATTTCATTATTGTAATTATGTGCTTTCATTACCTTTTATAATATACGGTTGGCCCTCCTTATCCACAGAGGGTTGGTTCCAAGACACCACCCCAATATCCCCCACCGCCCCCGCAGATGCCAAAATGTTTTGGATGCTCAAGTATATTATATAAAATTGCATAGCATCTGCATGTAGCCTACATACATCCTCCCATGTGCTTTAAATTATCTCTTGTTTTACTTATAATACCTATACTATGTAAATGCTATATACATAATTGTTATACTGTATTGCTTAGGGAATAATGACAGATGACATAACACTTTTCAATAGATCTAAGATTTTTATTTTCTCATTGACAGAGAGGACTATATGCTTCCTCCTAACATCTGAGTGATTGTTTTGACTGCTTATTTTCTTTTTAGAAGCTGTTTTATCATGATAACAAGGGGTGCACAGCAAGGCCCAATCAGCACCTTACAGTCACATATGCCAACTGAATGTCTTTTGTATAAAAAAAGAAAGAAAGAAATCAGGACAGCACTTCCCACTTGAAACTTAAGCATTTAATTTACAGTTACAATTTACAATTAAATTTTTCTGTTATGGATTACCTATGGGCAGTGTATGTGTGTTTTGGCCTGAAGAGTTTTTTGACTGCATGTGTATAGATAACCAAACCTACATTTAAAGCCGGTGTCCTGGCTAGATATCTCCAGGCTTATGGATAGGTTCACTTTTATTGCTTTGGAGAGCAGCAACGGTTTAAGGAAGTCCAATTTAGTTTAACATTTTGGTTAGTAATTAGTTTGTCTACTATGCTTGAATGCCTTTATTTTCCATAATAAGTGTATATCTTTTGTGTTTTGTTTAAGACATGCAGTACTGTGAAATGTGTAAAGATGTAAATCAGATGCTGAGGTAGGAAAATTGAGTGAGATAGTGCTTTCCTTTTATAAAGTCAGTGATTATTGGAGAACGGGGTTGATTGATCTACAAAGTAGAGCAAGGTTGCTTTGTGTGAGAAGAGCTATCCTTCTGAAGAGCAGTGTGTTGGCTCAGCAATTGGTTGCCATATTGGAGCTGTAAGTTTACTCCTTTGAGCCATTTTATTCAACTTCTATGGTGGGATGCTACAGCAGGGTATGTCTACAAATCACTTCATTCAGCCCTAATTTCTGGATTTTTTTTTTTTAATACCGTTGAATCTGCAGATGTGGAACCCTTAGATACAAAGGGCCAACTGTATTTTGCACTTATTTAAGGATTCTAATAAAAGATAAAAATAATATAATTCATGATACTGTTTTATAGGAGAAACAGACTAAAGAAGCTCTAACAAGAAAGCAGCAGAAGGGGCGTAAAAAGACTCAGGAAGAGGAGGGACCTGAGCAGCAAGAATTGTTGAAGAGGCCCAAGGAGTACACAGTGAAATTTACCTTTCCTAATCCACCTCCACTTAGTCCACCTATTCTTGGCCTTCACAGTAGGAGCCTTTCTTCTAAATAGGAACTAATTTATTGAAATACTAATCAGTAGAGCTTTTATTTTTTTCTTGACTTGACATGCAGTAAGTATGCTATAACACCTGTTATTTAGAAATATCCAAATAGGAAGCACTTGTTTCTCCCATTTTATGTATTTTTCAAATCTATATTTCATTTTAATGAAGTTGTAGGTTTTTTATTGTAAGCAGTAGTCATGTGAAAAAATAAGTACACCCTATGAAATAATGTCACATATGTGGACATATCAGAATTTGATGTTCATTTAAACAGTATCTTTGCCAATAAGAGAAATTTGACATTTAATTTAACGTAAAAGTTATAATTTTTTGGTGGAATCTTTTTTTAAGAAGACACTTAATTACTAATGGTTAACATCACCTTTAATGTTTGATTAAAGGAATATTCATAGTAAGTTTAATGATTAAATAAGCTAACTGCAAAATCTCTGGAAGACTAAAATCAATACTCTGTCAAGTCAAGAAAAAACTTCTTGCTCTACTTATTTTGCTATGGATCAAGCATTAAATATATACATATGTGTATTTTACAGGTGTTGAATTTGGATATGAAGGTCAGAAATTACTTTTTAGAAATGTTGATTTTGGTATTGACATGGATTCCAGAAGTAAGTATATATTAATTAATTACAAGATGTCTTGTAATGCAAGAAAATATTAGAACAGTTAAGGCAGGAGTGCATGAAAAGAAAACATAAAACTAATTTTGATGAAAAATTTGTATTAATGATTGCTTCTCGTTCCCATCTATGTTTGACAACTTTTCAAAGGGGTTATAGAAAAGGATGCAAGGAAAGAAAGACAAATTAGAAATAGATAAGTATATGAATAAAAAAATTAGATACTAAAAGTAATACAGTAATCCCTCCCTCGATCAGCGGGGATTGTGTTCCAGAACCCCCGATAGACGAAAATCCGCGAAGTAGAAACCATATGTTTGTGTAGTTATTTTTATATATTTTAAGCCCTTATAAACTCTCCCACACTGTTAACATTATTAGAGCCCTCTAGACATGAAATAACACCCTTTAGTCAAAAGTTTAAACTGTTCTCTATGACAAGACAGAGATGACAGTTCTTTCTCACAATTAAAAGAATGCAAATAGATCTTCTTCTCTTCAGGAGCAGAGAATTTCAGAGGGAGAGAGAGCGAGCTCGCAAAGAAAAACAATCAAAAAATCAATACTTGTGCTTTTAAGTTTGTCGCGGAATTTTTATAGGAGCGTTAGTATCTTCTAAGCAAACAGCCTCTGTGCAAACAGCCCCTCTGCTCACATCTCCGTCAGGTGCAGAGAACGTCAGAGAGAGAGAGCGAGATTAAAGCAACAATCAAAAAATCAATACATGTGCTTTTGTGCTTTTAAATATGCCGAGCACCCCAATAAAGCAGCATTTTTTTAGAGGAGCGTCAGTATCTTTTAAGCAAACAGCACCTCTGCTCACAGCCCCTTCGTCAGGCGCAGAGAATGTCAGAGAGGGTGAGATAGAGGCAGAGACAAGCAAACAAGCTCCGCGCGGGATGCATATCTTATAGCATTGAGGAGTTTTAGTTAATATGTAATACATGCTCTGATTGGGTAGCTTCTAAGCCATCCGCCAATAGCGTCCCTTGTATGAAATCAACAGGGCAACCAAACTGAGGAAGCGTGTAGCATAAATTAAAAGACCCACTGTCTGCAGAAATCCGCGAACCAGCAAAAAATCTGTGATATATATTTAGATGTGCTTACATTTAAAATCCGCGATAGAGTGAAACCGCGAAAGTCAAAGCGCGATATAGCGAGGGATTACTGTAAATTGGAATAAATCGATGTGCACTTATGTAACACATCTATACATTAATAGATAAAGTAGAGCCTTTATTTATAAAATCATTTTTTAAGTCTCTAATGATAAGTCTGATTCTATGGTCAGATGGCCAGGAAGGACATAAAAATAAAATAAACCTTCAGAAAAAATATCTGCAGGGGTTCCAAGGTCAAAATACCACCCAGCCAACACTAGGCAATTGAAGATCCCAATGGACTACACTGCTAGTAAATTTTCTCTATTTTTACACAGTTCTATTTTTAAATAAGTTAATATTTTTTAAGATGTATGTGATATGAATTATTTACCTGCATGTATATGTACTCCCAGTGTGGCTTTGATGATGAACTTGTTTTATAAAAATATCTGGCATCAACCTCACTATTCACCATATTTTTATTTCAGATCATTTATCACTGGCACATTTAAATGCTGTGCACAGTTACACATACAATACATGCTAACAATTAGTAAAGCACAAAGAAACATGCTGTCCATCCATCTTTCAAACCTGCTTATCCAGAGCAGGATCCCCTCGAAGTTGAAGCCTGTCATAGCAACCATTATGCACAATTCCTGGAAATGGCACCAGCCCATTGCAGGGTGAACACATACACACAGACCAATTTAGCATCACCAATCCACCTAATCTGGAAGTGTTTTGTCTGTGAAACACAGCCAGATTACCTGGAGGAAATCCATTACAAACACAGAGAGAACATGCAAACTTCATGCAGTACCGCAGATGATAATCCTTGTCTCCTTCTTATCCATTAATATTGTATTCTAGGTAATGCAACATGCTGACAGGTAGTGCTTCTTTTGTAAATGATAAAAAAGGTGCAGGTTTATAAGTTTTGTTTTTATATACTCAGTATTGTTTTATAGCATTGGTATACAACTTTGTGCATGTTTTGAAGATTTTTTTATTCTCCTTCCTATTACTAGAAGGCTCAGAAGATAGGTGGCTGTGTACAGTGGAACCTCGTATCACGACTGTAATTTGTTCCAAAACTCTGGTCGTAACCCGATTTGGTCGTGACCCAAAGTAATTTCCCCCATAGGATTGTATGTAAATACAATTAATGCGTTCCGGACCAAACGAGCTGTATGTAAATAGTTTTTTAAGCACAAAAATGATTAATTATACCATAGAATGCACAGTGTAATAGTAAACTAAATGTGAAAACATTGAATAACACTGAGAAAACCTTGAACAGAGAATGCTCAAATCAGTCTCTTAAAAAAGGAGCCCGGTGCATTCTCTAACTGTCTTCTTGGCCTTACGCAGCCAGCCCTCTCTCTCCCTCTCTCTCTCTCTCTCTCTCGTTCACTGACTGCACAAGGAATGCACAGAGAGAGACTGAGCACATGTGGAAATCATCGGCAAGTACAAACCAGAAGGGAAACTGGCTTGTTCGTCACCCAAGTGTGTGGTCGTTAACAGAGGCAAAAGTTTGGCAAACTTTTTGGTCATAACCCAATTTTTGTACGTGTTCACAGACGTTAGTGAACCGAGGTTCCACTGTATTTTGTTTCAGTACTTTGCAGGAGAAAAGTGTGTTTTAAGTGTCATGTGGCTTTGTAACATTTGTGTTTGACTTGTCTGAGGTGAAAGAGCCCTAACATCACTGCAGAATTACAGTTGCTTATAAAAGCTGATAATATAAACTTTTTTTGTGTTCTTGTATATTGTACTGCAAAAAAGCTTAATGAGTTGTATATACTGTAAAATAGTATTTCAAATCAGTTCTTAGAACCTAGTTCAGAATGCCTGAATAACATTGACTTTGTGTATAGAAAAATATAATTTGTTACAATCAATCAATCAATCAATCAATCAACATTTATTTATATAGCACATATTCATACAAAAAAATGTAGCTCAAAGTGCTTTACAAAATGAATAGAGAAATAGAAGACACAAGATAAACATAAGTCAACATTAATTAACATAGAATAAGAGTAAGGTCCGATGGCCAGGGTGGACAGAAAAAACAAATAAAAAACTCCAAAGGCTGGAGAAAAAAATAAAATCTGTATGGGTTCCAGACCAAGAGACCGCCCAGTCCCCTCTGGGCAATCTACCTAACATAAGTCAAACAGTCCTCTTTGTATTTAGGGTTTTCATGGAAGGACCTGATGATGATGGTCACGTAGACTTCTGGCTTTCAGTCCATCAATGTTGGTGCATCATGATGCTTTGAGTAGGTGGTGGTGGCGCAGGCCGCCACCACAAAGAAACCGGAAAAAGAAACAGACGAGAGTAGGGGTCAGTATGGATTTTGGAGCCACTGTGAATAATTATTATGAAGAATTGAACATACAGAGTATCAGTATTAAGTTAAAGTGAAGTTATAAAAAGGCCATGTTAAAGTAATGTGTTTTCAGCAGTGTTTTAAAGTGCTCTACTGTATTTGCCTGGCGAATTCCTATTGGCAGGCTATTCCAGATTTTGGGTGCATAACAGTAGAAGGCCGCCTCACCACTTCTTTTAAGTTTAGCTTTTGGAATTATAAGGAGACACTCATTTGAAGATCTAAGGTTACGATTTGGAATATAATGCGTCAGGCATTCCGATATATAAGATGGAGCGAGATTATTTAAGGCTTTATAAAGCATAAGCAGTATTTTAAAGTCAATCCTGAATGACACAGGCAACCAGTGTAGTGACATCAAAACTGGAGAAATGTGTTCGATTTTCTTTTCCTAGTTAGGATTCTAGCAGCTGCATTCTGCACTTGTTGCAAATGATTTATGTCTTTTTTGGGTAGTCCTGAGAGGAGTGCGTTACAGTAATCTAGTCTACTGAAAACAAAAGCGTGAATTAATTTCTCCGCATCTTTCAATGATATAAGAGGTCTAACTTTAGCTATGTTTCTTAAGTGAAAAATGCTGTCCTAGTGGTCTGATGAATATGCGATTTAAAATTCAGATTACAGTCAACGGTTACCCCTAAATTTTTTACTTCCGTCTTAACTTTTAATCCTAGTGCATCAAGTTTATTTCTGATAACCTCACTGAATCCATTATTGCCAATTACTAAAATTTCAGTTTTCTCTTTATTTAGTTTGAGAAAATTACTATTCATCCATTCAGAAATACCAGTAAGACATTGTGTTAGTGTATCGAAAGAGTCGGAGTCATCAGGTGCTATAGATAAGTACAGCTGTGTGTCATCAGTATAGCTGTGGTAGCTCACGTTGTAACCCGAGATAATCTGACCTAACGGAAGCATGTTGATTGAGAATAACAGCGAACCCAGGATAGAGCCTTGTGGAACACCATATCGGATATCATGTGTCTTTGAGATTTGATTACCACAACTCACAAAGAATTTTCTCCCTGCCAGGTAGGATTCAAACCAATTTAAGACACTGCCAGAGAGGCCCACCCATTGACTAAGGCGATTTCTAAGAATATTATGATCAATGGTGTCAAATGCAGCACTCAGATCTAAGAGGATGAGAACAGATAAATGCCCTCTGTCTGCATTTACCCGCAAGTCATTTACTACTTTAACGAGTGCAGTTTCTGTACTGTGATTTGTTCTGAAGCCTGACTGAAATGTATCAAGAATAGCATGTTTATTTAGGTGGTCATTTAACTGCATAATGACTGCCTTCTTTAGAATTTTACTTAAGAAGGGCAGGTTAGAAATGGGTCTAAAATTTTCAAAGGCAGAGGGGTCAAGATTATTTTTCTTGAGCAGGGGTTTAACTACAGCAGTCTTAAGACAGTCTGGAAAGACCCCATATCTAATGACAATTAACTATGTCCAGAATATTGTCAATTAGCACGCCTGATATTTCTTTGAAAAACCTGGTTGGTATTGGGTCAAGGACGCAGGTGGAGGGTTTCAGTTGAGAGATTATACTATGTAATTCAGGTAAATCTATCCTGGTGAAAGCATTTAATTTGTTTATAACGGAGTACAGGGGCTTTGGAGGTTCTGCAGTGTTGGGGAGATATACTATGTTATCTCTAATATCATTAATTTTTTGAGTGAAAAATACAGCAATGTTCTCACAGGTTTCACTGGAAGTATTCTGGGGCATTCCTTTGTGTTACCTGGGTTTAACAGACGATCAATTGTTGAAAATAAGACTCTGGGATTACTAGCATTGTTATTTATAATATTAGAGAAATAGCAGCGCCTCTCAAGGCGGACTGTGTTATTGTATTCTGTTATTTTAGCCTTCAATATCTCATAATGAATAGTTAGTTTAGTTTTCCTCCATTTACGCTCAGCTCTACGACATGTTCTTTTTAAATCAGACACTCTTTGGGTCTTCCATGGAATAACAGTACTAGAGGATTTTTAACTGTCTTTTCAGGTGCAACTATGTCAACAGCAGTTCTTACTTTAGAATTAAAGTTTTCCACTTTACTATTTACATTATCCTCGGTATTATAGTTGGCATTATAAACGGACTGATTGCTTAGAATAGTTGTAAGCTTTAAAGCTGCTGATGAGTCAAAGAAGCGTTTTTTAACAAAATGCTTCTCATGAGCGTTTTCTATCTTTATTTCTATATTAAATAGTAGAAGGAAATGGTCTGATAGACCGATATCAGTGACCTGCTTTATATCAACTTTAAGTCCTTTAGTAATCACTAAGTCTAACGTATGACCTGCTTTATGTTTAGGCTGATTTACGAGCTGCCTCAAATCAAAAGAGAAGCTTGTATTTGATCTCTTCTCCAAATAAATCATTCATTGTCTTCCCGCAGATGCTATGATTCAGCTAGTTCAGCTTCTTCTTCCCTACTGATTTTATTGCATTTCACTGAAATTCCCAAACATTTTTGTGTTTTTGCTGACCTCGAGGTGAAGCATTTGCATTTTTATTGCATTTGCGGCACACATTACAAGAATGAAGTATGCAAACATAGGCCTGCTAGATAAAGTGTATACAAGTATTCTGACACAAATTTGCACATACAGTAATTGTGTAATTGAGATGAAATGTAAAAAAAAAAAAAGAATCAGCTGTTTTTAGAATTATAGATTTTGATTTTTCTCTTATGGAAAAACATTGGAATTCATCTCAGCAGATATGCTGCATTTGGTTGGTCATGGTTGTGTGCATTACTGTTCCCAGCAGTGGACTGAATCCATGTTCATTGTTAGCTCCTGCTTTGTAACGTAGTGATGTTTCAATAGGCTCCAGACATCACAACCCAAAGATTAGGTAAAATTGTTTGGTAAGATACATATATGGAAAATACAATTGTGTCAAAACTGTGATACTCAATAAAGTTAAATTTGAAATGTAATTATCAGTATTACATTCAATAGAATGTATATTTTTATGATTGCAGTCTGTATCGTGGGTCCAAATGGAGTTGGAAAGAGTACCCTGCTGCTGCTACTAACTGGTAAACTTAGCCCAGTAAGTATTTTTTATGTCTGTATGAATTTATTTATTTAATTTAATTCTGAGATTGTTCTTTGTGTTGGTGAAATCAAATTTTAAATTCTGTTTCTTGCTATACATCATTTTTTGACCATGATTTTTTGATTATGTGAAGTTTTATCCAGTGCATTGAAAAATAATTCAACCTTCATGCACCTTTTAACATTTTACCAATCTTTCATGTTGAATTTTGATGCATTACTGTGGGAAATTGGTGACAAGTCAAGCAAAATGACACCTTTTATTGGCTAACTAAAAAGATTACAGCTGCCCTGCTGTGCACTGCGAGAGTCGATTCTACAATAAAATAAAAATAAAAAGAGTAATAAAAATCATCACCCCAAAAGCTGATAATAGACATCCGTAGTATATGTGTACCAAATTTCAGGTCAATAGGTCAAACGGTTTGCGAGCCACAGGTGATTTAAAATCCTGGACAGACAAACGAACAGCTACGGTGGCGTATTATATAAGAAGATCAGTTACCCACTGATGGAAAAAAAAAAAAAAGGTGGGTTAAGATTCTTCCAGCTGAGCAAGATAAATTTACGTGCCAATAGTTAAGTAAAGGCAATTACAATTTGTTTGTCCATCTCAACCTTAAGTCTATCTGGAAGTGCACCAAACACATCTGTTAGTGAATTAGGAGAGATTGTGACACCAAGTCTGTCTGAAAGGCATTTAAACATTTTGGTCTGAAATGATGTTAATTTGGTGCAGGCCTAGTGAGGCTGGAACTTGATTGCAGCATTCACAGGTTGGATCTTGCCCTGGAAACATTTTGGACAATTTTAAATGAGACTGATAATAATTGTATGTTTTGCACATATGGGGCTAGAGTGAATTCTTTTTTTTTTTTTTTTTTATTAATTTTATTACAATCAATACATAGCAATCAAGTTTTTACAAAAAAAAACGAATTATGCTAAGAACAGATCGATCCCCACCCTTGAGAGAGAGAGCAAGCCAAACGGTGTAAAATTTAAGGCTTTTAAAAATACCTAAATCAACAAATTCTCTGTGCTTTATAAACATTTCAAAATATTACTGATTAGATCCTGCCATGTTTTGAAAAAGTCTGCACAGATCCTCTAACTGAGTATTTGATTTTTTCCAATTTTAAATAATATAACACATCAGTTTCCCACTGACTTAAAAGAGGAGAGTTTGGGTTCTTCCAGTTTATCAGAATAAGTCTGCGTGCCAACAGTGTAGTGAATGCAATCACAATTTGTTTGTCTTTCTCCACTTTAAGACCCTCTGGAAGAACCCCAAACACAGCTGTTAATGGGTTAGGAGGGATTGTGAGTCCAAGACTGTCTGAGAGGTAATTAAAAATTTTTGTCCAGAATAATGTTAATTTGGTGCAGGCCCAGAACATGTGACCTAGTGAGGCTGGGGCTTTTGCAGCGTTCACAGGTTGGATCATGCCCTGGAAACATTTTGAGAGTTTTAGTGAGACAGATGTGCTCGATATATAATTTTGAGTTGTATAATTGTATGCTTTGCATATGGAGCTTGAGTGAATTCTCTGCATTGCTACTTTCCACTCCTTTTCTGATATATTAATTGAGAGGTCATTTTCCCAGTGTCCTCTTGGATCTTTGAAAGGAAGGGATTGTAAAAGGATTTTATATATTGTAGAGATGGAGTCTAACTCCTTGAAATTGAGCAATAATTTTTCCAGCGTGGATGAGGGTGCAAGATGAGGAAAATCTGGAAGGTTCTGTTTAACAAAGTTCCTGATTTGAAGATAGTGAAAGAAATTTGTAGCTGGAATGTTAAATTTGGAATGTAATTGTTCATAGGATGCAAAGACGTTGTCTATATAAAGATCTCTAAGCAAGTTAATTCCAAATTTTTCCAGATATTAAAAACTGCATATGTTTGTGAGGGTTGAAAGAGGTGGTTCTTTTGCAGGGTGCCACAGAAAGAAGCTTCTCCGTCTTAAAATGCTTTCTACATTGGTTCCAGATTCTAAGTGAGTGGAGCACAATTGGGTTATTAGTGTATTGCCGATAACGTGTGTTTATTGGAGCACAAAGCAAGGAATACAAAGAAGTACTGCAGGATTTTACTTCTATTGCGGTCCATGCCTGTGTATGTTCTTCTATTTGTGTCCAGGTTCTTATCGACTGTATATTTGCGCCCAGTAATAAAACTGGAAGTTAGGTAGAGCCATGCCGCCTTCTGCCTTTTGTCTTTGTAGGGTCGCTCTTTTGATGCGTGGATGTTTAGAATTCCAAATAAATGAGGTTATTGTTGAATCTAATTGCTTAAAGAACGATTTATTAATGTATATTGGTATGTTTTGAAATAAAAAGGAGCTTAGGAAGAATATTCATCTTAACAGTGTTAATTCTTCCAGCTAGTGTGAGATGAAGGGTTGACCATCTATGCAAGTCTTGTTTAATTTTTTCCATGCAGACACGAAATTTTGTTGATAAAGAGCTTTATGTTTACTTGTGATGTTTACCCCGAGGTATTTAAACTGTTCTGCAATGATAAAAGGAAGGGTGTCTAATCTAATATTATATGCTTGAATTCACGGAAAGAGTACACTTTTATTCAGATTAATTCTGAGACCAGAGAGCTTTTGAAATTCTGTGAGTGCTGCTAAGACTGCAGGCACAGAATTTTCTGGGTCCGATATATACAGTACCATGTCATCTGCATATAATGAGATTTTCTGTTCCAGTCCTTCTCTGCTAATCCCCTTTATCTGATCAGTATTTCGACAATGTATTGCCAGTGGTTCAATGGCAATTGCAAACAGCAGTGGTGACAAAGGGCATCCTTGTCTTGTGCCACGTTCTAGTTTAAAGTAGTCTGAGCAAATGTTATTGATGCAAACTGAAGCTTCTGGGTTAGTATACAGTAATTTAATCCATGCACAAATGTTGGGCCAAACCCAAACTTCTCCAAAATAGTAAAAAGGTATTTCCATTCAATCATGTCGAATGCTTTTTCTGCATCCAATGATAATAATATTTCTGGGGTGTTTGATTTAGTTGGTGAGTATATTACATTAAACAGGCGTCGAAGATTTGAAGATAAGTGTCGGCCCCTAATAAATCCAGTTTGGTCTTGTGATATTACTGAGGGAGCACTTTCTCCATCCTTCTAGCTATGATTTTAGAGAGTATTTTAACGTCGTTATTCAGAAGTGAAATTGGTCTGTATGATGCACATTGTAATAAGTCCTTATTTTGTTTTGGAAAGACAGTGATTAGTGCTTGGCGAAAGGTTTGTGGAAGAGATTGGTTATCTCTGGCTTCTGTAAATGTTGCTAATAGGAGGGGAGCTAGCTGAGCGGAGAATTTCTTGTAAAACTCTGCAGGGTAGCCATCAGGGCCTGCTGCTTTTCCACCTTGGAGTGACTTTATAGCATCCAGTAATTCTGATAATGACAGAGGTTTATCGAGCTCCTCCACACTAATAGCGTCAATTTGTGGTATCTGTAATTTATCCAGAAATGCATTAGATTGTATATTGTCTTCTTTAAACTCAGTAGTATATAGGGATTTATAGTAGTCTCTAAAAGTGTACATTATATTTTTGTGTTCGATGATTTTATCTCCGTTAGTGTTAGTAATTACGAGATTGCGTTGCGTACATCTTGCTTGTGAATTTGTTGCGCTAAAAGCTTATTAGCTTTCTCTCCATGTTCATAATAATGATGTCTGGATTTGTAAATTAGTTGTTCGGTTTCTTTAGTTGTCAAGAGGTTTAATTCTGAATGTAGAGCCTGCCTCCTCTTATGTAGAGTCTCGCTTGGTAGTCTGGCATGTTCTTCATCTATTTTAGTAATTTCGCTTTTATCTCTGCTACTTTCTTCGCTCGGATTTATTTCTGTGGGAAAGATATGAGATAATCTGTCCTCTTAAGAAGGCCTTAAGAGTTTCCCAGAGTATTCCTGCAGAGATCTCAGGGGATGTATTTGTCTCTAGAAAGAATTCAATTTGTTTGGATATAAATTCAGTACAATTCTCGTCAGCTAATAGAAGCGGATTGAGACGCCATCTGCGGGTGAGTGTATGGGGCTTAGTAATTTCAGCTCCAAGATCATCGGAGCATGGTCTGAAATAACAATAGCATCGTATTTACAAGATTTAATCTTAGGCAAGAAGTTATTATCTATAAAGAAGTAATCAATCCTTGAGTAGCAATGATGTACTGGTGAGTAGAAAGAATATGTTCTTGAATTTGGGTTTAAAACCTCCAGGGATCTGATAAGTTGTGATCAGTTATAAACTTTGTAATTATCTTTGCGGTGTTAGTTGCGTTCCCCTGTGGAGGAAGTCTTATCTAAAAGTGGATTTAGAACACAATTAAAGTCCCCAGCCATTATAAGTTTATGAGTGTTCAGATTGGGAATGGATGCAAATAAATTTTGTATAAATTCCTTATCATCAACATTAGGTGCATAAACATTTATCAAAATCATTTTACAGTTAGATAAGTCTCCCATGACCATCACATATCTCCCTTCAGGATCCAATACTACATCTGATGCTACAAATGGTACTGTTCTATGTATGAGAATTCCCACCCCTCTAGTTTTCTTTGTAAAACTAGAATGGAACATTTGGCCAGTCCAGTCTTTTGCAGCCGGAACTGATCCTTACTTAGTAAGTGGGTTTCCTGTAAAAATACTATTTTAGCATTTAGACCTGTTAGGTGAGAAAGTACTTTCTTTCTCTTTAATTCGTGATTCAGGCCTTTAACATTCCAGCTTACGAAGTTAACTGTCCCATCATGGAGACACTGATTCTGAGTTTTTGGTGTCATATTATAGTCTTAACTGGAAGTGAAATAGTTTAGGTCTTAATTTCCTATTCCCCCAAGAGTTGTTGCCATGCAGCTTATTATTACGTTGATAGTTATAATTATAAAGATTGAGATGATAGATTAGATATAGATCAAGCCTGCTCTCTTTCTCTTCCCCTTAACCCCCACCCTCCCTTTTTGCCTCCCCAGGTGAGGCTAAAACCCACTTCATGCAGTCCCAGTCCTCTGACATACCCAGAGACAGAGCACGTCCAAAGCACATCAAGCCCCATGCAGTGGCGCTTTAAGGTTAAAAGATAGAGATATCTGTTACCAATATAGTCTTTAAAAGAGGAAAAAGAAAAAAGAGAAAAGAATTTTGCACTTAATATATATATATATATATATATATACACACATATACATACATATATATATACATACACATACACATATACATATAATCTTCATCAATTTTAGTGCATTAAGATGATATCCCCAGATAATAAACCCAGGTGATGGTGTTAAAGATGTGTCCAAAACAAGCATAACAAGTCTTAATGCAGTAATAGCAATAACAGCAAACCAAGGGTATGATATTGAACAGTCTCATTTAGGGTACACATGAAATAATTAGAAAAGAAAAAAAAAAAAAGAGGAGGAAAACGTAACTAAGCACAATAAAACATAAACATTTAGCGCCCTAGTAATACTAAGTAATGATAAGTAATAAGTAAGTAATAATAATATAAGAATATGAGAATATATGCTGATAAAAACCCGTATTTTAAAAACAAATAGATCAGACAGTAGATTATTAATCCTAGCGTTATCATTTACCGCCATGACTCACAATTATGTATCAGAATAGTCCGGGATCAGCTTTCTTAACTCATTTTCTGCCTCCTCCTTGCTAGCGAAGACATAGAAATGACCCTGCCATTCCACTTTCAGTTTTGCCGGATACAGGAGGCCGTATTTGACATTGGCTTGCCGTAGCCGCTGTTTAATATTATAGAAGGCGGCGCGTTTAATAGCTGTTGCTGGAGAGAAGTCTAGAGTGAGCTAGAGTGAATTCTGTGGATCTCTGCCTTCCACTCCTTTTCTGAAATGTTGAGTGAGAGATCCCTTTCTCTTCCCCATTGTACTCTGGGATCTTTGCAAGGGAGGGACTTTAAAATGTTTTTGTATATTACAGAAATGCTGCATGAATCCTCAAGAATAGAAATAGGTGGGAGGTGAGGAAAATTGGGCAGGTGTTGTTTAGGAAAGTTTCTAATTTGGAGGTAGTGAAATAAATGTGTTGTTGGAAAGTTAAATTTGTAGTGTAATTGTTCATAGGATGCAAAGACGTTGTCTATGTACAAATCTCTAAGTGATTTAATTTAATATTCATCTTGACAGTGTTAATTCTTCCACCTAAAGTTAGATGTAGGGTAGACTAACTATGCAAGTCTTGCTTATGTTTTTCCATGCAGACAGTAAAGTTTTGTTGATAAAGAGATTTATGTTTATTTGTGAGGTTTACTCCTAGGTTTTAAACTGTTCTGCAAATGATAAAAGGGAAGGTGTCCAATCTATTATTATGTGCTTGAGAGTTCACTGGAAAGAGCTCACTTTTTTCAAATTAATTCTGAGACCAGAAATCTTTTGAAATTCTGTTAGAGCTGCTAGGCTTGCAGGCACAGCATTTTGTCGATCTGATATATACAGTCATGGTCGAAATTATCAGCACCCCTGGAATTTTCCCAGAAAATGCACCATTTCTCCCAGAAAATTGTTGCAATTACAAATGTTTTGGTATACACGTTTATTTCGTTTATGTACATTAGAACAACACAGAAAACTGAGAAATAAAGCCATATCTGACATCATGTCACACAACTCCAAAAATGGGCCAGACAAAATTATTGGCACCTTTTCAAAATTGTGGGTAAATTGTTTTATTTCAAGCATATGATGCTTGTTTGAACTCCCCTGTGCCAAGAAACAGGTGCTGGCAATATAGCAATCACACCTGAAGCCACTTAAAATGGAGAAAAGTTGACCTTTCTTGAGAACAAAAATTGTGGAAAAATAACAATCTCAAGGCTACAAGTCCATCTCCAGAGATCATCATGTTCCTTTGTCCACTGTGCGCAACATAATCAAGAACTTCACAACACATGGCACTGTAGCTAATCTCCCTGGACGGGACGGAAGAGAAAAATTGATAAAAGACTGCAACAAAGGATAGTCCGAATAGTGGATAAACAGCCCCAATTAAATTCAAAATATATTCATGCTGTCCTGCAGACTCAGGGTGTAAACAGTGTCCGCTCAAACTATCCGTCGACATACAATACAATACAGTTTATTTTTGTGTAGCCCAAAATCATACAGGAAGTGCCGCAATGGGCTTTAACAGGCCCTGCCTTTTGACAGCCCCCCAGCCTTGACTCTCTGAGAAGACAAGGAAAAACTCCCAATAAAACCTTGTAGGAAAATGGAAGAAACCTCGGGAAAGGCAGTTCAAAGAGAGACCCCTTTCCAGGTAGGTTGGGCGTGCAGTGGGTGTCAAAAGTAGGGGTCAATACAATACAATATACAGAACAGAACAATTCCTTAAGACAGCATAATAATAAAAATTTTAGAAGTACGGTTTAACAGTAGATGATATGACATAATTAGGTTTGGGTATTTTTAGAGTCCTATTGACCTCATCCATCTAGCTGCCTCCCCATTTGGCCATGCCACGGCTGAAACGTTGATCCGATGAAAGGACCCCTCTTTCCCATGATTCCTCCATCAGGGATGACTTTACCATAGGCAGGCAAACAACTTGGCAGGTGGGCCGTGGCACCAATGGCCACATTTGGGTACCGGGAAAAGAAACAGAATAGGTGAGGGTTAGTATTCAAATATAATTATCATGTTACTTATGTTATAGTGCTAATGACTAACAACAGAGATGCAGTATGTACAGTTAATCAGCAGCTCTAGTCAGGATATGCTAAACTGAAGTCTTCAGCCGGGATTTAAAGGCTGAGACTGAAGGGGCATCTCTTATGGAAGCAGGAAGACCATTCCACAGTTTAGGGGCCCTGTAACTAAAAGCTCGACCTCCCACTGTTATTTTATTAATCCTTGGAATCTTAAGCAGACCGGCATCTTGAGATCTTAATGTGTGCTCAGGTTTGTAAGTCATGATAAGTTCAGACAAGTAAGCTGGACCTTGGCCATTTAATGCTTTATATGTTAAAAGGAGGATTTTGAAATCTGCCCTAAACTTAACTGGGAGCCAGTGTAAAGATTTAAGAACTGGGGTTATGTGTTCATATTTTCTTGTTCTTGTAATAATTCTTGCAGCGGCATTTTGGATTAACTGGAGGCTGTATAGAGAACAGTTTGAACAGCCAGTGAACACCGCATTGCAGTAGTCAATCCTACTAGAGATAAATGCATGAATTAATTTCTCACAATCCTGTTTATTTAGAAAGCCTTAATTTCCTAACATTTTAAGATGGAAAAACATGTTTTGGGCGACTTTGTAATATGCGCTTTAAATGACATGCTAGAATCAAAGATAACTCCTAGATTGCGGGCTGATTCAGTAAAATTAATTGGGATTCCAACTGAGTTAAATGGCGACAAAATATTGCTGTGATCAGCGTCATTCCCTCCAACAATTAACATCTCTGTTTTATCTGTATTTAAAGACAAGTAGTTCTCATTCATCCATTCCTTTAATTCACTAACACAACTAATTAAAGACAACATCGGAGAAACTTCATTTGATTTAAATGAAAGGTATAACTGGGTGTCATCTGCATACGAGTGAAAATTAACATTGTTTCCTAATGAGAGATCCCAGTGGAAGCATGTAAAGTGAAAACAGTAAAGGTCCCAGTACTGAACCCTGCGGGACACCATATTGAACTTCTGTGTATAATGATGGAGTACTGTCTGCACATTTCTGTACATACTGGAATCGATTTAATAAATAAGAACTAAACCAAGCGAGCACGGGGCCTGTAAGCCCAACATCGTTTTCTAGCCTGTGCAGTAAAATAGAATGGTCAATGGTGTCAAATGCTGCACTTAAGTCCAACAACATAGTTACAGTGGAATTTCCTTCATCAGAGGATATCAGAATGTCATTTACAACCCGTGTTAGTGCCGTTTCTGTACTATGACCAGTGCGAAAGCCAGACTGGAATTTCTCAAATAAATTGTAACGCATAAGGTGTGACTGAAGCTGACTGCACTACTTTCTAGTATTTTAGAGAGAAATGGTAAATTTGAAATAGGCCTATAGTTATTTAGTATGTGTGGGTCTAGGTCTGACTTTTTAAGTAAAGGTTTAATGACTGACACTTTTAGTGCATCAGGTACGGTGCCATGCAGTAATAGATAGATAGATAGATAGATACTTTATTAATCCCAAGGGGAAATTCACAAATAAATGTAATGAACTATTGATAACGGTTAGAATAGGCTGCAAGAACATCCATTGCACTTATTACTAGTTTTGTTGGCACTGGATCTAGGGAACAAGTAGTGGGCTTCATTTTAGTAATTAAAGTTAAGACTTCCTGGTGAGTTACAGGATTAAAATTACTAAAGTGGTGAATGCAATGTGCGACAGGGTCTGCTAAGCTAGTATTTGGTTTCTACTGTGATGTTGAGATCTGGGATCTTATATTTTTAATTTTCTCATTGAAGAAGTTCATAAAGTCTGTACTGCTAATATCTGATGGTATTTTGCACTGTTGATCTGAATTGCCATTTGTTAATTTAGCCACTGCTCTAAAAAGTACCCTAGGATTTTTATTATTGCTATCTATTAATGTAGAATAGTATTCTGAGCGAGCTTTAAAGAGGGCTTTTTTATATTTATTTACACTCTCTGTCCATGCAATTTGAAAGACATGTAGCTTTGTTGTTCTCCATCTGCGCTCCAGTTTTCGACACTCTAATTTAAGAGCTCGAGTATTTTCATTAAACCAGGGAGAGTTTCTATTTGCTTTGATCACTTTTGTTTTTAGGGGAGCCACTGTGTCCAGAGCATCTCTCAAGGTCACATTATAATTACACTCGACTTACTCAAGGTATCTATAAATTTTGAAGCAGAATTAAAATCTAGATGTCGCACTGTCTTTGTTTTAATCTGCGAGTGCGCTGGCATGGGCAGAACTAAATCAAACGTATTTAAGAAGTGATCGGAAATAACTACATTTAATGGAGTAATATTTAAATTTTGAATTTCAACTTTGTAAGTTATAATTAAATCTAATGTATGGTTATGATTATGAGTTGGACCTTTGACAATCTGACAAAATCCTACTGAATTTAACAAATAAGTAAAACATTTGCTAAAAGTGTCAGTTTCCACATCAATGTGTACATTAAAATCCCCATCAGAACTACGTGATCATAATTTATAGCCAAATCAGACAGAAGGTTGTTAAATTCAGTCATGAACAATGAATATGGCCCTGGTGGCCTGTAGACTAGCACTATAATTGTGTTGGAATCTGTTTTAATATTTAAAATGAATGCCTCAAAGGATGTAAAGTTGCCTAAATTCTTAGGAGTGATTTGCAATTTGTTACAATGAATTATTCCAAGGCCTCCTCCTCGACCAGAATCTCTAGACTTCTGAAGGAACGAGTATCCATCTGGTGACGCCTCAGCTAGGGGAACAGTGTCATATTTACTAAGCCAGGTTTCAGTAAGAAGACACAGATCAGATTTTGTACTTAATATTATATCATTTACCAAAACAGCTTTAGTGCCAAGAGAGCTAATGTTCAATAAACAGCTTTTAAAACTGCATGGTTCTTTCTGAACTGCTGATATATTTTTGTTTTAATTTGAATTAAATTTCTATTACAGATGCCCTGGTGGAGTGTCTGGTTTTATCCCTTGGTCTAATTATACACCTTATTTTTGGTTATCAATTAATTTATGGTTTGTTTCAAGACTAAATTTACTGGATGCCCCACAACAGGGATTATGGGTAACAGCTTCAGGAAAATAACAGGTGGGATAAACAACAGCCTGTGATTTAAGATCACATGACTGCGCCTGATGGTGCTCTAATCAGTCAACCAGGCAGTTTTGCTGCCATATTTTGGGATAATACATAAGATCCCTCCAGTTAGGATGAAGACCATCTCTTCTGAAAAATCCAGGCCTTTCCCAAAAATCATCCCAATTGTTCACAAATGCTATGCTTTTATTTGCACACCAGGTTTCTAGCCAGCAGTGAAAGGAATGCAATCTGCTATAAATCACATCCCTCTATACAATCTTGGTAAGGGACCAGATACAATTAAATTCCGACATTTTGTTTTAGCTTTGGTGCATAGAGATGAAGTTCCGCTTTAATACCTCAGATTGCTGTAAATAAATATCATTAGTGCCGACATGCAGCAATAAGGTAGATACTTCATCGTCGGCAACACGTCCAATGTGGCCTTTATGCCAGAAATCTTGGCCCCTGCAAGGCACTTAACATTAACTGCTGGTTTAACATAGTTTGGAATTCTAATATTCCGCACTATGGAATCGCCAATTATGAGCACTTTATTATTCTCAGTTTCCACAGGTGCGCTGCGGAGAGCTGAGAACCTGTTCTGGGTCCAATTGGTGACCTGGGTGCTGGGGACTAAATTTTGGATTCTTAGACCCCCGTCTTACTGTTACCCACTCACCCTGTGGCTGAATTGGTGCTGCTGATTTCGGCCTCGCACTGACTACAGTGGGACCTGGAGAGACTGAAGCCGAATCAGATGTAGCCGGATTGTCTAAACAAACCGAGTCGATCCAATTTTCGGTTTGCCTAATCGCTATCAGATTCCTAACGCGGTCCTCCAATTCGCGTATTTTCCCGACCAACTCTAAATTAACTGAACATTTTTGGCAGGTGAAGCTATCTGCACTGTCGGCCGGAAAACCTGAGCTGTACATACTGCAGGACACACAACATATAAACGTGCCCTCGATGGGCAGAGAGCAGATAGAACTTACATTAAATGTTGAAGTCATCTTTGCGTTTTATAGGTGCTTCGGCGCTTTCCGTGTTCAGCTGAATCACCGTCACTTTTAAGTTTCCACCACCCGCTGAGCGATCGACTTTAATTTCTCACTGCCGGTTTTTGCTTTCGAAGGGCTACGTGCCTGTGGGAGACGCCGCCGCTCTCTGCTTCCGCTCGCTGATCCGCTCTCTCAACCACATCTGAACAAAATGAAACGCTATGGCAGGAGAGCCAGGATGACCCCACTGCTGACACAGAAACATAAAAAAGCCAGACTGGAGTTTGCCAAAATGTACTTGAGGAAGCCAAAATCCTTCTGGGCTGAACGTCTTGTGGACAGATGAGACCAAGGTAGAGCTTTTTGGTAAACTTCATCATTCTACTGTTTACAGAAAACGGAATGAGGCCTACGAAAAACACAGTACCTACAGTCAAACATAGTGGAGGTTCTGAGATGTTTTGCTGCCTCTGGCACTGAAATGAGTGGAATGAGACTACCAAAATATATTGGGGTGCAATGTAGAGCCCAGTTTAAGAAAGCTGGGTCTGCGTCATAGGTCATGGGTGTTCCAGCAGGACAATGACCCCAAACATACCTCTAAAAGCACCCAGAAATGGTTGAAGACAAAGCGCTGGAGAGTTCTGAAGTGGCCAGCAATGAGTCTGGATCTAAATCCGATTGAACACTTATGAATAAATCTCAAAATTGCTGTTGGGAGAAGGTACCCTTCAAATCTGAGAGACCTTGAGCAGTTTGCAAAAGAAGAGTGGTCGGAAATTCCATTTGAGAGGTGTAACAAGCTTGTTGATGGTTATAGGAAGCTCTTGATTTAAGTTATTTTTTCCAATGGGCGTGCAACCAAATATTAAGTTGAGGGTGCCAATAATTTTGTCCAGCCCGGTTTTTGTGTTTTGTGTGAAATTATGTCAGATTTGGCTTTTTTTCTCTGTTTTTTGGTGGTGTTCCAATGCACATAAAGGAAATAAACATGTGTATACCAAAACATTTGTAATTGCAACAGTGTTCTGGGAAAATTCCAGGGGTGCCGATAATTTCGGCCATGACTGTATAGTACCATATTATCTGCATATAGTGAAATTTTCTCTGATAATCCCCTTTATCACATAAGCATTTTGAAAGTGAACTGCCAGTGGCTCAATGACGATTGCAAGAAGCAGTGGTGACAAGTGGCATCCTTGTCTAGTACCACATTCTAGCATGAAATAGTCTGAATTAATGTTGTTAACACAAATTGATGCTTCAGGACTGCTGTACAGTAGATTGATCCATGCACATATGTTTAGGCAAAACCCAAATTTTTCCAATGTAGTAAAGAGGTAGTTCCATTCAACCATATCAAATGCCTTTTCTGCTTCCAACAATAATATCATCTCCAGGGTATTAGACTCTGTGGGTATTACATTAAACAGACATCGAAGATTAGAAAGCCAAGTGTCTGCCTTTAATAGACCAGTTTGGTCTTGTGATATTACCCAAGGATGCACTTTCTCAATCCTTTTAGCTAGGACTTTAGAGAGTATCTTAACATCATTATTCAGAAGTGAGATTGGTCTATATGATGCACATTGTAATAAATTCTTATTTTGCTTAGGAAAAACAATAATTAATGCTTGCCGAAAAGTTTGAATTAGAATTTGTCTCTAGCCTCTGTAAATGTTGCTAATAAAAGTGGAGCTAACTTAATTGAGATTTTTTATGCAATTTGGCAAGGTAACCATCAGGGCCTGCTGCTTTCCAACTCTGAAGTGACTTTATAGCATCTAGTAATTCTGAGAGTGCCAGAGGCTTATCCAGTTCCTCTGCACTGAGGATATAAGGTTGTGGTATCTGTAATGCATCCAGAATCCTATTAGGTTGTCTTGTCTCCTTTAAACTGAGTAGAATATAAGGACTTATAGTAGTCTCTAAATATGTGCATTATATTTTTGTGGTCAATGACTTTGTCTCTGTCTGTGTTGGTAATTGCTGGGATTGCATTGCAAACTTCCTGCTTGTGGATTTGTTGAGCTAAGATCTTCTTAGCGTTCTCTTCATGTTCATAGTGTTGATGTCTTGATTTAAAAATGAGTTGTCAAGAGGTTGAGCTTTGTATGTAGAGCCTGTCATTTCCTATAAAGTGCCTTATTTGGACATCTGACATGTTCTTGATCTGTTCTGGTAATTTCACTGAATAGCTCTGATACCTTCTTGGTTTCTGATTTATTTTTGTGGGAAAGATATAAAATAATCTATATCTATCTAATCTGTCCTCTTAAGAAAGCCTTCAAAGTTTCCCAGAGTATTCCTGCAGAGACATCTGAGAATAAGTTTGTCTCTAAAAATAAATCTATTTGCTTGGATATAAATTCTGTACAGTTCTGGTCTGCTAATAAAAATGGGTTAAGCCGCCAGTTGCGAGATGAGTATGTGGGACATAGTGATTTAAGCTCTGTGATCAAAGGGGCATGGTTGAAGAGGACGATAGCATTGTACTTACAAGATTTAATCGTAGGCAAGAAATTATCTACAAAGAAATCAATTCTTGAGTAACAATAATGCACTGATGAGTAGAAGGAATATGCTCTTGAATTTGGGTTTAGATATCTCCAGGGGCCTGATAAGTTGTGATTGGTTACAAACTATGTAATTGTTTTTGCAGTGTTAGATGTCATCGCCCCCTGTGGCAGGAGACCTATCTAGGTCTGGATTTAAGACACAAAGTAACCAGCCATTATAATTTTCCGAGTATTCACATTGGGAATGGGTGCAAATACATTGTGGATGAAGTACCTATCATCCACATTGGGTGCATAGATATTTATCAAAATCACTTTAAAATTAAATAAATTACCCATGACAATCACATATATTAAATCATGCAGATTAATTTACAGTGGCCGATCAACTCATTTTCTACACAAGGAGTGTCCAGCAACAAATTTTATTAGATTTAGACATACATGAATACCATTTTAATTCAAGTATATCATTTTATAAAAATTAAAAGATGTTTATATTTTCCATTTGACTTATTTGAAAATGTTTTCAGGAATCCTTTGAAAAACATTAATTTACTATGCTTTAAATTTAAAATCTGACATAACAAAATGTAAAAGAAGTGGGGAGCAGAACACTTTTTCACATTGTCTTAAAAAAATTGCTGCTTTCATTATTTCTTCTTAAGTGATACCTATTTCTTTTTCTTTTTCCAGCCTAAAGGAGAGATGAGAAAAAATCACAGGCTAGTAAGTTATCTTTTGTTCTTGTTACATAAGCAATATGTTTCAAAAAAGTGCTATACGGTCTGCATTTGAGCTTTTTCTTAACAAGACTGAAAATCTCCAAACAAGCTTCAGAAAGTTCTCTGGAAAGGTGCTATATTTAAAATGGGATGTGTTTCTCTTGTGAATTACGTGGTGGATTCAAACATATAAAAAAGGTATGTGCAATAATGAGTCAGTCTGGCTATGTTATTATACTATAGAGTTGTGTGTTATTTTTAAATATTCATGGTAAGATTGTTTTAATGAATTGTTTTAAAACTCACTGTCTTTAACTGGTGGAACATTCTGTTTAGGTTTCAGTGCAGATCAATTATACTTAAAAATATTATTTTCAATTCTCAATCTATACTAATAAAAGGCAAAGCCCTCACTGACTGACTGACTCACTGACTCATCACTAATTCTCCAACTTCCCGTGTAGGTAGAAGGCTGAAATTTGGCAGGCTCATTCCTTACATCATCATCACGCCTCCCACGTAATCACGCAGTACATATAAAACCAGGAAGAGCTCCAAAAACCGCTGAAGAAAACATACATTATATAATTAAGAAGGCAGTGACACAATTAGAAGCGAGCGAGTGACATATAAAACCATATTCAGCGGCTCACGTGAACTGGCGCGTGCGCAGACAAAAAGCAACAGTTCCAAAGAGTGCTGAACAAAAACCGAATTACACTGCTGCGCTCAAATAGACAAACCACACGCCGTGGCGCAACAGAAGAGGCTTTGCCTCTAGCGCCGGCGTCCGAGGTTCGATTCCCGAGAGGGGATGCATTGAGTATGTACGCGTGCCTTCCGATTCATTTTAGCCTTGCATCCCTTTGTTTTGAGACGTATGAAAAAATATGCGGTTAACGCAGAAAGACGTATCACCAATTGAAGCTTTATGAATAATGGATACTTTATTCGCGATCAATGATTGTTTTGGTAAAGCCATACTCAGTGTATTCATTAGATGAACAGTAAAAAACTAAGAACGAGGGGAGGGTAACTTATTGAGGCACGCAGGCAAAACCACAATAGCACGATGTACTGTAGTGCGCGTCAACTCGATCTGAATTGCGCGATCACATTTGAAAAAATATATCTTTTCAAGTTCTATTTAGTCCATATGTGTCAAACTCAAGGCCTGCAGGCCACATCCGGCCCGGCGTGTAATTATATCCGGCCCGCAAGATCATTTTATATATTATTGTTACTAATGGCCCGGGGATATGAAGCGCTGGTAACACAATAAACTACAGATCCCATAATGCAGCGCTTCAGCTGCCTTGCCGAACACTTACAATCAAGTCTAGCTTATGATGCTGCAAGTTATTGCGAAGCTAGCCCACACGATGCCGAACAGAAAAGGTGATTCTGAACATAGAGCCTTTAAAAACCAATGGGAGGCTGAGTATATGTTTACTGACATTGCCGGTAAATCCATGTGTCTCATTTGTGGAGCTAATGTGGCTGTAATTACAGAATTTAATCTAAGATGGCACTATGAGACAAAACATCAAGATAACCTGAAAGACCTGAATGCAATGCACAAGATACAGAAAGCAGAAGAGTTAAAGAAGAATCTGACACTTCAGCAGGCGTTTTTTACCGTGCAAAATCACAAAGTGATTTCAAGTGAAGCTACTTTTATGGGAGACACAAATGCACCAGTGTAACTTGCCCCACTTTCCCTGTTGCCAAGTAATGTTGAACCAAGTCGGCACAACGGTGTTCCCAAATACGCACTTTGCTGATAAACTGAGCGCACTGAGTTTGCCGCGCTTTGGTGACTTTGAAGAACAAAAAAAGAATTTTGAGTTGTTTCGCAACCCATTTGCCGTCGATGTTGAAACTGCACGTGTGCAGATTCAGATGGAGGTGATTGAGCTGCAGTGTAATGGCACACTGAAGGCAAAGTACGATACTGCACGGCCCGCACAGTTTATTCACTCCATTCCCGCAAAAATGCTCCAGCTCCATCTACATGCGGCTCGAACCTTGTGCATGTTTGGTACCACATATCTGTGTGAGAAGCTCTTCTCAGTCATGAAAACTAACAAAACAGCACACAGGAGTCGCCTCACTAACGAGCACCTGCAGTCCATCTTGAGAATCTCCACAACACAGAACCTCACACCAAACATAAACGAACTTGTTGCCAAAAAGATGCCAGGCGTCCAGCTCTGATAAAATGACATAAGAGCAAAGACAACTGAATGATTTGATTTGTTATTGCTGAAAAGAACAAATTTTATTTATATTTCCAGGTTTTGTTATGCACCATGTTCATATTTGAATTTGTATAATTTTGACAGGATATATTTTATGGAGAGCAAAATCTTTTGGGATATTTAAAATCTAAGTTTTTTTTTTATATAAAATTACATAAGAGTAAAGAAATTTGAATGTTTGTTCTTTTAACGTTTACTTTATTTCTAACTTGTATAATTTAGACAGGATATATTTTTATGGAGAGCAAAATATTATAAGTTGTTTAAGGTTTGAGTTGATTTATTCAGGAATAATATTCCTGTCTGTTTTTACCATTCCTACCAAAGATATTTCTGTCGACTAAATAAAAATTCCTTCTATTTAAAATTTAAATAGAACTTGAACAAATACGATAGTTCATAATATCCACGCAGACTTGCGTAAGGCGGAGTTATCCGTTTTAACAAGCAGCGTATTTGCACTGATACGAAATAGCTTTGTGTGTATATATGTAGATATGTATGTATATGTATATATATGTTTATATATGTGTGTGTATGTATATATATATATGTATTTGTGTGTATATATGTGTGTGTGTGTATGTATGATTTTTAACCATACATTGTATATACTTCATAAATGTTTGACAGATGATGCCAGACATTATTCAGTGCCCAGGATACAAGAAGCTGATTTTTTTTAAATATATTAGTTAAATATTTTAAATACATTAGAATTCTGTTATTATTTTAATATAAGCAACAATATGTATTAGCACTGTAGATACAGTAAGTAATAAAAATATATTTAACTCTACACATGGTGTGGAAACAGTTGTAAGGAATACATCAGGTAACGTTTTCTTTTAGCTAGAATGGGTTTATATATTTTAGTACATTCTTGTTTATCATGGTGTCAGAGAGAAGCAACATGTTGGTTGTATGTGCAAAGGAGAATTTCACTGTATTCTATACACATAGCAATAATAATATTACTACAACCACCTCTAAAGTCACCTTCAGGACTGCTGGTTCCTGTACTGTTTGCTTATCAGGTTAGTCAATGACTAATGAAATCCTGGCCCATTCTTTTTTCTTTTTTAATTCTTTTTTGTTATGACAAATGCAAGATTTCAGACTGACGAGCCTCAGTTCTGTTTGCTTGGTCCAAACCACCCATTCATTCTTTCCTTTCAACTCAGTTTTATGCATTGTACTTTGTGTGTACAGAGAAAAGAGATCTCCCCTATGACTTAATTTGTCAGGGTGAGTTGTAGACCCGCATGAAACTATGCAACTGCTGGTCATGGGAGCATGGTGCCACCTGCCCTCGATTTGCTAAGATTATCAATATAAAGACTAGGGGGTATACAGTTACCACAGAATTCATAATTGACAATTATAGCCCTTTATATTATAATTACTATTATTAATTTTTATTAAAAACACTACAATGAAATACATATTTTGTGTTCTCACCTGCATATACCGTATTCTGCATCAATACAGTATAGTAGAACCTCTGTTTAGCAAGGAACCACTTTTTATTGTTAACCATTTGAAATTGTTACAGTATATGCATGATTCTTTTTTTATTTTACCATTTTGATACAGCACACTGGTTAAAAATATTTGCCAGTGTTTTTGTAATATAGTAAATACAATACGTTATTGACATTTAAAGTATTAAAGAAAATGCAAGTACTGTGTATTTCATTCCTTTTTTCTTCAAAAAAATATTACTTTTGGAAAACGGCCATCACTGCCACTCACCATTCAAAAATGTAAAATGTCGGGAATGTTAAATTAGGGTTCTTCTATATTAAGAAAACAAAAAAAAATGCATGAGTATGTAAAATCAAAGCAGATAATAAAATCTTAAATTACTTTAAACACTACCTCAAATTTTTGTTGTACAGGTATGTAAAATCCTTTAATGTAACAATGTAGTGGATTCTGAAAGTATTTAAACTCCTTCCCTTTCTGCACACTTTATGTTACTGTAGATTTCATGTGATATGAACAAATTCCCATATTTCCCATCAGTCTACTCTCAACAATCCATAATTAAATCATGTTTTCAGAAAGGTTTACTCTATGCTGTTGGAATCCACTATATAAGCAAGCTAATAAAGTATTTACATGGTGACACACTGTTATGTGCTGCTGCCCTTGTTTTATTTATATAAAGTGCTAAAATGCACATACAGTACACATTAGCTTAAATACCATAGAATACTTACTAATCACTAAGCATAGCCAATGTCCACAGCACTGGAGAGTGATTCAGTCATTGTTAACAATGGCATTCCTATGTTCACCCTGTTAGCCAATGAGACTCTTTGTCCTTGAGCAGTTGCTTCTTTATTCTTAAGAAAAGCGTGATGTTTGCATGCATCTGCTTTTCAGTGTGAAGTCCTTGTCAGAATAATGAAATGTTATGCATAGCCAGGTTTCCATAGTTCTGCTCGATCACAAATTAGTACTTCTTGCATAAAAGTCTTTCTTCCAAAAGAGCCACTTGTTTCAGATCTTTTTCCATTTTGCCTGAAATTTTGAATAAAAATAAAGTAAAAGCAATTGAACTTTGTAAAATAACTGTAACAGGGAGTGACCTCTATCTTACCCTGAGTTTCAGTTCATTTTTAAACCTTTGCCACCCACAATTTTAATCAGAGAGCAGTCTTGATAAACATAACACAATGACAACTCTTACTGGACTTTGCTTTCTGTAGGCTGTTGGATACAGATATTTGTTATTGCGTAAGCAGATAATCATCTGTATTGTAGACATAACGTTACTGAGACTTGGTGCTGCTTACTTAGCTTTCATTCATGCAATGGGCTATGTTATTAAATTTTAGATGGATGTAGAAATGTTTAAGTGCAGTTCTGCAACAGTTTACATAGTATGTATTTTTGATCAACAACAATATCACTGTTAAAGACAAATCAATGGCAAGTTATGGATGATTCTTTTCATTTTGGCTGTAAAATATTTAAAAAAAAAAACTGTTGTAATTAAGGTGTAAAGTAGATGCAGCATTACCTATCTTCTCAAGCTGCTGCAAACACAACATAAAGAAATGCACACTATTTAAAAGATGTTGTAAGAGATCAGATGCCTAAAAATGCATCCAACATAGTCACCTGTAATTAGTCATGTATGTCTCTCTGAGTACCTCTGATTTGCTATTGCGCTCACACCCAAGAAATGTATCTGTGATTGGTTTCAGCACTTACTTGCTTTTTCAATAGTTTGAAATCAAGAAAGCTTGATCTCTGGCAAAATGGAAAGCATAATCATCACTTTATGCAATTAGTATGCTGTGGCAGTTGTAATCGTAATCACAGCTGACATATGATTAATTGCACAGCCCTAACCATGATGTAAAATTCCTGGAAAAGTAGTTTTAGTTTGATGTCATTTTTAGATGTACTAACATTTCTAAGTTATATAAATCATTTTCAGTTTGTGTGCATGACTGCAGTGCAATCGATAGGTGACATATTCTAGATCCTTTTGTCTCCCTTGCTTAGGATAATGTGGTTAAGTGAATAGAGTTTTACGAAGGCCATTGTTTAAACACTTCTAACAGGTTTATTAGGCTATCTTGAGTTGAGATATATCTTGTTAGCAGGCTTTTTTTTCTTCTGTTTAATGACTTGCAGTTTTAAAATGAAAATCACTGCCTAGACATAATTCATAAAATAAATTACAAATGTGATCATAAATTTTTGTTTTTCTGTAGCTTTCCCAGATCAATTGCAGTTTGAGTCAATTTATTGAGCATCAGTGTATCTGTGGCTGGTTCTTGTCTGTCACACGTGCCATAACTTACTGTGCTTATGCATACCATGTCATCTACTAGAGCACTGTGAACAGAGTGGAGTATGCATCTTTGTCTGTACATTTTCTTATGCACACTTGTTCGGTAAAATATTACACATTAATGTGAAAAATGATCATTTTGGTTGAAGTATCTATCTTTGTGTGAAAACCATTATGCTTTTATTTTACAGAAAATTGGTTTTTTTAACCAACAATATGCAGATCAGCTCAATATGGAGGAGAATCCTACAGAGTACCTGATGAGGAACTTCAATCTTCCCTATCAAGATGCCCGCAAATGTCTAGGCAGATTTGGACTGGAAAGCCATGCTCATACCATTCAGATTAGCAAGCTTTCAGGTATAAAGACAAACCGTTTTAAATAAAAATGAAAATATCAAATGGTTTTTTAGGAGTCTACGCAAAATGAAGTATGATATATTTTTTTTTTTGGACTTCTCTTTACCATCCTGCTCACTGTGCATGAGGGCAAAATAAACTTGAGTCCTCTTCCAGGCAAGTCTTCCAGTTTATTTGATTTTTTTAATTAATGCCCTAACTATAAATATGGGCATTTTCAGCCGAGTAGCAATTTTTTTATAGCCATTCCTTGACTTACGAAGTCATTTGAATTGTGTGTTCTTTTATCTTCCCCATGTTGATGAATGAATAAGAGATTTGGCCTTTGCCACCTCATATTTACACACTCTGATCATCTTTAAAAAGTCAGATATAAGTGGAAAAAATGTTTCAGTTTCACTTTATTCATAATCAGTTTTAGGGGTGCCAATAACATCATGGAACATATGGTTTTGTTAAAAATAATTATTTCTTGATGAGGGATTGTTTTTTCGCAGATTGGTTGTTTAAAAAAAAAAAATTCTTACTAATATTTACACAGGGTGCCAGTAAGTGTGTATGTATATATGTGTGTATATATATATATATATATATATATATACACACACACACATCTGTTATTGGTGACTGATGAGGTCGAGCCTCACATGGAACATACAGTCACATACGTGGTACTGTAGAGTTGGCGGTGGTCATGGTTGGGCTTGACAGAGCTTCCATCTCTCGTTTGATCTCTTCATTTCTCAGATTATAGTTTTGAAATATCTTCGCACCACTCACAATGGTGTGTCGCCAGAACTTGCAGGCAGCTGCTTGAGCCTCCCAGTTGTCCTGACTAATGTTGGACTTTTTTAATATTTGTATGAGCTGGTCTTTTCAGCACCAAATAGGGTGGCCAACAATTCTAACACCAGTGCTAAGCTCACTGTAGAGCATATGGAATGGGAGTCTGGAGTCCTTCAGCATATATGACCACTCCATCTAAGTTGGTGCTTAATGATAGTTGCTTCTATGCTGGTGACTTGGGCCCTTTTGAGAACAGCTATGTTGGAAACGTCCTCCCTTTTAATATGCATTGTTACCCGGAGCTTCTGCTGATGGAAATGTTTCAGTTTCTTAACATCACCTCGAAATAAGATCCAGGTTTTGGACTCCTAAAAGAGAGTGGAAATAACAGCTGCTTAGTAGACCATACTTTTTGTCTGCATTCTTATGTTTTTATTGCTGATGACCTATTTCTAAGCTTCCATATGCGATGTGGGCCTGGCATATTCTATTTTCCACATCCTTTGACAAATTACATTGATTGGTCAGGACACTCCCAAGATAAGAAAATTGTTTACAGATTCTAAAGGGGTGTCATTGTGGTGATGACAGAGTCTGGGAGTGCAATCATGGGTGCTTGTTGTACAAGCACATTGGTCTTGTCTGTGTTGATGGTAAAGCCGAAGCAAGTATATGCTTTCCTGAAGTTGTCAACCAATATTTGTGTATCTTCAGGTCAGTGTAGCATTATTGTCAGCATACTGCATCTCTGTAATGTAGGTGATATGCATGCAGTTCTCTACTCTTTTCCTGAAGTTCGTTAAGCACAGAAAATCATTAGTGGTACCTCTGTATCATGTGAAGCTACACTGTGACTCTGGTAGGACTTTAACTGCAACAGGAAGATGATGATTCAAAAGGACCCTTTCAGGTTTCTTTCCCATGATGGAAAGTAGGTAGTTGCCACATATGCAGCAGCCTCTTTTTTTGAAGATGGTAATTATGGTGAAATTCTTGATCTGCAGTAACCCTTGTGTTCTCCCATATGTGAAGTATCAGAATGAACAGTCTTATTTTCAAAGGGTGACCTCCATTTTGGATGAGTTCTAAACGGATACCATATGGTCATTGCGACCTTGGTCTCATATTGGTAATCACCTTAATGAACTCATGGAACGTGGTTGTAGTTGCCATCTCCAATTGCACAGGATGTTCAGGTATGTTCCTGAGGAAGTTGTCTGCAGCAATACAGTTCCTGTTAATTTTGCTGCTGAAGTGTTCTGCCCACCTGTTCAAGAATGTCTTTGCTATCCGTTAAGATGGTATTTAATTTGATTTTAATGTACCCGCTAAACATTGGCATTGTGTATAGAACGTTTTTTGCCCACATAAAAAAATTATAAGCCACCTCAAAATAATCTTTCGGAGAAAACAATCTATCTGAATAGTCAATGCCCCAAGGAAAAGATTTAACACTGCAGAATATTATACCAGGTTGTGACCCGACACATGCGCGCCGACAAAATAGTGCAGATTAAAATGCGCCGACAAAATCGCAAAAGTTTCATTAAATATAAATTACTAGTTTAAAGCATATATTATAATGTTTATTTTAGAAGTCAATATTATGAGACACGGCATGCCATCAGCACGGCACGCAGATAGTCCTTAAGATCACGCCCTGCATATGTAGGAAGAATTGCAGCAAGGGCATCCCACTCTCTTGGCCTCTCTCATAATTTTGTCGGTGCGCATTTGTCGAAAACCAGTTAGCGGGTTTGTCGGCACTCATTTGTCCGTCGCGGTTTTGTCGGGGCACATATGTCTATCGTGCTTTTGTCAGTGAACCCTCCCAGGTCGCAATCAATAATTAGCTTACAGAAAATGCATCAAATCTAGAGATAGATGCTGAATGGATTTTACTGAAGAAAATCATCTTAAAGAGAGCTGAAGATACCAGAGAATTGCTCAGAAAGAAGAATGTAGACTGGTTCAGCAAAAATAAGAAAGCGATTGAAGATTTGATAAATGGAATTGAGAAGCAAAGATGTCCCTCGACCAAGAGCCAAAATCTAATCTGAAAAAGATAATGCTTCCAAAAACTCAAGCAGAAATGTAGAACATATACATATATGTTGTTTCCAGAAGTAGCTGTTGTCGCCAGGACTATCTGGACACAAAAAAAAGACCTCAGAATAAATTAAAGTACATTTTCATACCTGGTAACAATTTTGTTAATTGTGAATTTCTAAAGATTTGTATGCGATATAAGCTCCATTGACACAATACAAGTTGGAAAAAAATTAAATTGCTATGAGAAGCTTGTCGTAATCTGTGGAAAAGCAACTGTTAAGTTGGATATTGGGGATATTATGTTAATCTCTTTGTTCTATGTTATGTTTGCCATAATTATATATATATATATATGTGTGTGTGATATGTTTCTGTATCACTAGGTGGCCAAAAGGCAAGAGTTGTTTTTGCAGAGCTGTCCTGTAGGCAACCAGATGTTCTTATACTGGTAAGTAAATGGACATGTAGAGTAGTAAAAGGACTGTCTGTATTATTCCTTTGTTTCTTTACTCTAGAAGCATGCAGCTGTTTTATTTAGCAGTCTCGTATTGTTGCCTGAATCATAACATATCATTTCTAATCCCATTTACACTAACTCAGAGTGGGACAGAGCCTAGCTTCAAACAACTGTGCAGAAGAGAGAACCCATGTCAGTCCATCTGTTGGCTCACTTATGCACACACATACTTACAGTTTAGAATCACCAACTAAACTAACAAGTACTTACTCATATTTGCAACTTTATATGATTACATGACAAGATATTCAGGTGCTGGTCATAAAATTAGAATATCATGACAAAGTTTATTTATTTCAGTAGTTCCATTCAAAAAGTGAAACTTGTATATTAGATTCATTCATTACACACAGACTGATGTATTTCAGATGTTTATTTCTTTTAATTTTGATGATTATAACTGACAACTAACGAAAGTCCCAAATTCAGTATCTCAGAAAATTAGAATATCAATTAAGATCAATGCAAAAAAAGGATTTTTAGAAATGTTGGCCAACTGAAAGGTATGAACATGAAAAGTATGAGCATGTACAGCACTCAATATTTAGTTGGGGCTCCTTTGGCCTGGATTACTGCAGCAATGTGGCGTGGCATGGAGTCGATCAGTCTGTGGCACTGCTTAGGTGTTATGAGAGCCCATGTTGCTCTGATAGTGGCCTTCAGTTCTTCTGAATTGTTGGGTCTGGTGTATTGCATCTTCCTCTTCACAATACCCTATAGATTTTCTATAGGGTTAAGGTCAGGCGAGTTTGCTGGCCAATCAAGAACAGGGACACCATGGTCCTTAAACCAGGTACTGGTAGCTTTGGCACTGTGTCCTGTTGGAAAATGAAATCTGCATCTCCATAAAGTTCGTCAGCAGCAGGAAGCATGAAGTGCTCTAAAACTTCCTGGTAGACGTCTGCGTTGACCTTGGACCTCAGAAAACACAATGGACCAACACCAGCAGATGACATGGCACCCCAAACCATCACTGACTGTGGAAACTTTACACTGGACCTCAAGCAACGTGGATTCTGTGCCTCTCCTCTCTTCCTCCAGACTCTGGGACCTTGATTTCCAAAGGAAATGCAAAATTTACTTTCATCAGAGAACATAACTTTGGACCACTCAGCAGCAGTCCAGTCCTTTTTGTCTTTAGGCCAGGCGAGACGCTTCTGACGCTGTCTCTTGTTCAAGTGTGGCTTGACACAAGGAATGTGACAGTTGAAACCCATGTCTTGCATACGTCTGTGTGTGGTGATTCTTGAAGTACTGCCTCCAGCTGCAGTCCACTCTTTCTGAATCTCCCCCACAGTTTGAATTGGGTTTTGTTTCACAATCCTCTCCAGGGTGCGGTTATCCCTTATTGCTTGGACACAAAGCTCTGTGAACAGCCAGCCTCTTTAGCAATGACCTTTTGTGTCTTGCCCTCCTTGTGCAAGGTGTCAATGGTCGTCTTTTGGACAACTGATTGTGTAGCCTACAGAACTAGACTGAGAGACCATTTAAAGGCTTTTGCAGGTGTTTTGAGTTAATTAGCTGATTAGAGTGTGGAACCAGGTGTCTTCAATATTGAACCTTTTCACAATATTCTAATTTTCCGAGATACTGAATTTCGGACTTTCATTAGTTGTCAGTTATAATCATCAACATTAAAAGTAATAAACGTTTGAAATACATCAGTCTGTGTGTAATGAATGAATCTAATATACAAGTTTCACTTTTTTGAATGGAATTATTGAAATAAATCAATTTTGTCATCGTATTCTAATTTTATGACCAGCACCTGTAAATGTTTTCTGCGAAATAATTTCATCTTCTATGATGTGGTATATGACAGAGCCTGCAGAAGTCAGTTGAAGCTATAGGCTTATGTCATTTGAACATTATTGAGTATATCAGTAAGATAACAGAGCAAGTACAAAACTGAGATACAAAAGGCAGTATATCAGATTGCTACAGAATGTCCGCATAGCTGCATGTTTTTGAGCTATATCTTGTGTTTTAAAATGTTTTTTTCAGGATGAGCCAACCAACAACCTGGATATTGAATCAATTGATGCATTGGGAGAGGCCATTAATGACTTCAAGGGAGGTGAGTTTTTCAAGCATTCGAGGTAAAAGTTATGTGTGCACATATAAAACATTAAATCACCTGTACAATGCAGGGCATTTGGTTTTTAATATACCATACTAGCAAAGTGTTATTTGTCTTATATTATTAATAACAATGTTGTTTATTCCTTTTTTAATTCGTATGATAAAAACTTTCTCCTGTGCGCACTGAAAGATTTGTTTTGCACTTCTGATAAGGTGTACAGTACAACATTACAAATTTAGTATAACTAAAACACAAAAATAAATGTAACAAAAACACAATGCACTGTTTCAGTTTCTGAAACTATCCTGACAGCATCAGGTGTAAGGCCAAAACCAACCATGTACAAAGAGATAGTCTAACACAGGACACATTCATGCACACTCCCATCAATTGCACAGCACCAGAATAGAGTCATCAGTTAGCTTATGATTCATGTCTGTGGGAGGATGATGGGAGTAAAATCTCCGAATGTATTGCTCTACCACCCTACTCCGGGTAACTCGAAGTAAAATATTTCTCTTTACCTTATGAATAATCCTGTTGAGTACGGCAGCTTTTCTCCATATCTTGGAAAGTTCAAACACTGTCTGATATCATTTTTGATCCACTCTGAGTTATGTTGTATATGTTGTTGGCAGAGTAGAGGTTCTGTTCAAAGATTTATGATGTGGATGTTTTCATTAGAAGGTCGCCCCCTCATATAATTATGGTTCAGAAAATGAACAGATAAAGCAAGTTTACAGTTCTGACTAAAGCTTTACATAATTTTCTATACTGGTTTTACTTTAAAACAAAAATAATAAATACATGTATAACATGAAAGCAATATGTTTAAGGCCTCAACATATTGTTTTAAGCCATCTATTCATTCATTCATTTCTTAACCTGTATATTTAGTTGAGGGTTGCAGTTACTCAGTGCATGGTGGACTGGTTAATTTTAGTAGTTTACAAAATACAGATGTAAGAACATGGTACTCACTTGCTTATCTTTATACCCAGAATAGTGGCAGGTAAAACTTTGCCTAACTGATGGAGCAGTTTCCTCACATCCCCACCTCTCATATTAACACTAATTCAATTATTGACCTGAATACTGCCCATGTGGAATTTTCATATTCTTCCCAAGTTAATGTGGGGTCTCCTTTAATGTCCATGTTAAAGCTGTGCAAATTCACTGGTGATTGGTAGCATGATGACTTAATTTTAAATTGATTTGGTGTAATTGAGCGTGCCCAGTGATGCATAAGACTGGTTCGTGCCTTGTTTTTCTGGTAGAAGTACAGGAACTCATGAATTGAATATCTGGCTTAGAAAATGGATGGATGAATGGATAATAATTCTTTTAAAAACTACCTAAAAACTTAAAAATGCATAAGGTGATGGCTGCTTCAAGCCTATTAATTCAAACTTAATCTGATGACAAAATTACTAAATGTGCACTACAAGGCTCTTACCATGTTAGCTTTGTACAGCAAATTCAGTTCAGTTCATAAATTGGTTTAACAAACCCAACAATGAAGCTATGTTATACATTTGAACATGGCAGTTGTTTAAAATATAGGAAATCTTTTTTTATTCTGTGATAGCATTGAATTCTGTCCTTCATTGGTTGTGTCTTCTAATTGTCTATTATGTTAAACTTGCCTCTCTTCATAATTGTATATAGAAATGACTAAGGAAGAGCAAAGCAGACATTCGGGTTTTCCAAATCGTATAAACAAATTTAGAGTTTGATGGATGGCTATGTTGTTTGAAGTTCTGCTCTTAATTATGTTCGGGTTTTTTTTGTTTTTGTTTTGTTTTTACAGCTGTAATCATTGTTAGTCATGATGCACGTCTCATCACAGAGACAAACTGCCAGCTTTGGGTAGTGGAAAATCAGTCAGTGAACCAAATTGATGGGGACTTTGAAGACTACAAGAAAGAGGTGCTAGATGCCCTGGGAGAGATTATGATTGATAAACACCGTGAATAAGCAGCAGTCATTTTTTCAGTGAGAGGAGGTGGACTTTGAGCTGTGTGCTGCTAAAGCAGTGTGTAACAGGGAGAGATCAGGTTATCAGTCTCAACAAAATAACAAACTCAGCAGAGGAAAACCAATCCAAAGTCTTTTTCAGCATCAAATGAATACCAGTTCTCTAATTTGTGAGAAGAAAGCAGGAAGGCTATGGAATAAAGTGCTTTTCTTTATTCATTTTTGAGAAATTTTAAGAAACTGAGTGCCATGAAGCAGTGTACAGAAATAATCAAATATGTTGGGTCAATACTAGCAACAGATAGATGAAGCAAACTTCACTCCCCTCTGCCTTTGGCAAGCATTTGGCAAAAGATGACATTTCCAGGGAGGGAAAAAAAAGTTCTGGCTGTTTTTATATAAATTAAAAGAGTGAGTCTTTAATCTTTTATCATGATTGAAAGAATTGTGTCATTGCATAATTTCATTAGAGGATTCTGTATTTGGGTAAATATGAAACTAAGAAGTTGTTCAATTTTGTAAGTCAATAAAGGCTAAGCACATTATTTTATTTCTTCATTTTATATTGATCTAATTAGGCATTTTGTCAAGAAACTGCTAACAAGTTGACCTATGTTTGCTTTTGTGTTTACTATTTAAAGGACTAAACAAAGTTACCTGAAAATAACTAAATTAACAGGGAAAGGACTGGCAGTATAAATATGCAACATAAGCTGCTTCTGGTATAGCTAGGCCACAATCACTTAACCATTTTCAGATTTTAAACTCTATTTAGCATACAGTTGTGTATATTGTTTCATAAAACTTAATTTCTGAGTGATGTCACACAAATAAATACTTACTTCTCCCTCTTAATTATTTATATCTTATGATAAATTTCCCTTGAAAGCCTTTAATAAGAATGTCTATGCTCACGTATACGTCAGTTCTTAAAACCCGAAAAATTGATTATAAAATCAGACCCCGACTTATATGCCCGTGTAAAAATGTGACACTTAAATTTCACATCTTCTCGATTCCTCCAATCTCACATCAGTTTCTCAGACACATAGAATTTTTTTGCAGCAGTGCAGTTACTAATTTCTTTCACTACTTCAGCAATGTTTAATTTAAAACCAGCTTCCTGTTTTCTTCTGTTCGAATGCTCCATCGTAGATAAGGGATGTGAGATACAAAAAATACAAATCAGTGCCAACGTTGCTTCGGCATAGTTAAGGTATTAGTGTGTGGTCACATAGGCACAATAGAGAGAGAGAGAGGTTAGGAGCACACGCTAATACGGTGCATTGACGCACCCACATAGGAAAAAAAAAAAAAAGGCAATGTGCTCCGTGGTTACTCTTTCAGGTGGGCATTAGCATATCATAATCCCTTTGACCAATAGCGTGAGTTTTCAGCATTTGACTTATACGGCCGACATTTATAAAACACCAGAAATTATCCTGTAAAATCAAGTACGGACTTATCCGCAGGAGAATTTACTGTACCTGTGAGTATATACAGTAATTCATTTTTAATTGTTTTATGTAATACCCCTTAAAATAGGTTGACTCAGAGTGCTGCACAAATCAACACAATATCATTGGTCACAAGGAAAAGCAAAATGCCATCATTATTACAAGGATTTGTCCTGTGTCATGGTTGTTCATGGCCAGCTGGACATTGACAAAAGGAAAACAAGATTCCAATGTGAAGAAAATCAGCACAAACTATACAGTTGTTGATACACCGGCAAATTTAAGTGTGTGGTGTACTGATCTCCTACCTGGTCAGGCTGCACTATAATTGATGGCTGTGTAATCAGAAGTTACAGTATGCTGAAATACAGTGCATCTGGAAAGTATTCACAGCGCATCACTTTTTCCACATTTTGTTATGTTACAGCCTTATTCCAAAATGGATTAAATTCATTTTTTTCCTCAGAATTCTACACACAACACCCCATAATGACAACGTGAAAAAAGTTTACTTGAGGTTTTTGCAAATTTATTAAAAATAAAAAAACTGAGAAATCACATGTACATAAGTATTCACGGCATTTGCTCAATACTTTGTCGATGCACCTTTAGCAGCAATTACAGCCTCAAGACTTTTTGAATATGATGCCACAAGCTTGGCACACCTATCCTTGGCCAGTTTCGCCCATTCCTCTTTGCAGCACCTCTCAAGCTCCATCAGGTTGGATGGGAAGCGTCGGTGCACAGCCATTTTAAGATCTCTCCAGAGATGTTCAATCGGATTCAAGTCTGGGGTCTGGCTGGGCTATTCAAGGACATTCACAGAGTTGTCCTGAAGCCACTCCTTTGATATCTTGGCTGTGTGCTTAGGGTTGTTGTCCTGCTGAAAGATGAACCGTCACCCCAGTCTGAGGTCAAGAGCGCTCTGGAGCAGGTTTTCATCCAGGATATGTCTGTACATTGCTGCAGTCATCTTTTCCTTTATCCTGACTAGTCTCCCAGTTCCTGCCAATGAAAAACATCCCCATAGCATGATGCTGCCACCACCATGCTTCACTGTAGGGATATGGTAATGGCCTGGTGATGAGCGGTGCCTGGTTTCCTCCAAACGTGACGCCTGGCATTCACACGAAAGAGTTTAATCTTTGTCTCATCAGACCAGAGAATTTTGTTTCTCATGGTCTGAGAGTCCTTCAGGTGCCTTTTGGCAAACTCCAGAAGGGCTGCCATGTGCCTTTTACTAAGGATTGGCTTCCGTCTGGCCACTCTACCATACAGGCCTGATTGGTGGATTGCTGCAGAGATGGTTGTTATTCTGGAAGGTTCTCCTCTCTCCACCGAGTACCCCTGGAGCTCTGACAGAGTGACCATCGGGTTCTTGGTCACCTCCCTGACTAAGGCCCTTCTCCCCCGATCGCTCAGTTTAGATGGCCGGCCAGCTCTAGGAAGAGTCCTCATGGTTTCGAACTTCTTCCACTTACGGATGATGGAGGCCACTGTGCTCATTGGGACCTTCAAAGCAGCAGATATTTTTCTGTAACCTTCCCCAGATTTGTGCCTCGAGACAATCGTGTCTCGGAGGTCTACAGACAATTCCTTTGACTTCATGCTTGGTTTGTGCTCTGACATGAACTGTCAACTGTGGGACCTTATATAGACAGGTGTGTGCCTTTCCAAATCCTGTCCAATCAACTGAATTTACCACAGGTGGACTCCAATTAAGCTGCAGAAACATCTCAAGGATGATCAGGGGAAACGGAATGCACCTGAGCTTAATTTTGAGCTTCATGGCAAAGGCTGTGAATACTTATGTACATGTGCTTTCTCAGTTTTCTTATTTTTAATAAATTTGCATAAATCTCAAGTAAACTTTTTTCACATTGTCATTATGGGGTGTTATGTGTAGAATTCTGAGGGGGAAAAAATGAATTTAATCCATTTTGGAATAAGGCTGTAACATAACAAAATGTGGAAAAAGTGATGCGCTGTGAATACTTTCCGGATGCACTGTAGATCTATGATGTGTCTTAATGTGTATTTGTCTTAATCAGCTGGGTCACTTATCTTGATGTGGAATGGGACCTCCGGCCATAGAGAATATAATACTGTGATGAGAGGTCTGTGTGCAGTGCAGTTTTTAAGTAAATAATCCTGTCCTGGGAAGTGCAGGCTCTGATTGGGTTCAAATGCAAGTGGATCAGTCAGGTGCATCATTCACAATCAGGCAGGAATATAAGGAGCCTGCACGATCAAAGGAGGAAAGAACAGAATGAAGAATGATGAAAAAACAAGACAGAGGTTAAAGATACAATAAGAGATGGCAGGATCAGGAGAGGGGCTGGTGCAACGCAGAGTGAAGGCACGCAGTTAGGAAAGTTAACCCCAGCAGAGGAGGGTATGGCTGACACTCAAGAGGGGGCTGTGGGTTGTACCTGCTGAGCAGCCTGAGAGCAGGAGTAACCAGCCACTCCAGGAGGACTCCCATGTAAGGCCGAGGAGTGGAAGCGAGGGGATTAATGCTTGGTGCAGTGCCTTACAGACGCTAAAGGACTGGTGATGAGGACCTGAGCCCCAATAAAGATTTGGCTGTGACTGTTGGCAAATTTTTCTCATGCAGAGGTAAGGGGATATCATTTTTAGAGAGAGCATTGTGGCTCAATATAGTTTTAATAGATGGATTCTGTCAGTGGATTTTAATCTTGCTTTAATAAAATATTTATTTGATGACTTTTAATCTCAAGTGTACTGATTATTTAATGATTTGATTACTGCACTTTTTGAGCCTTTGATTTTTTGGTTTTAATAAAAGCACATTAACATTTTTCCACCAGCCCCTTGTTGAATATATGTGTTCTCATTTGCCCGGCTCATCTCAGTACATGACTATTGCTGGTTTCGGGTTGAAGATGCTCCCAGAAGTGACAAGGGAGAGTGGGGCCAAGCTGGAACATTACAAATGCATAAAGCCAGAAGCCAAGTCAATAAATACCCCTCTCCTCCAGCAATATGACACTTTGCTGATGAGTTAGCACATCTGTTTTCAAACAATTTTAACCCTTCTGCCTGTTTCCAGTTGGTCTTCTGTCAAAAACCAAGACACTTACCGCTTTAATGACTGCAGAGACAAACCCTAATAATAATAAAAATTGAAAATTTAATTCTTTGGCATCTCATGATTAGCATGGACTCTCTTCTTTAGTCTATTCAGTTCAATTATCAGTTTGGTTGCAAATGAAATAAATGATAATCTACTCCACTTTTGCAGCATTTAGTCTCCAGATACTTATGGCAAGAGCCAATTAGTGGATTTTAATGCAGCATTTAATACAATAAGTCCAGAGCTTATCCATAGTATAGCCCTTAATAGGAATTTAATATCTTAATATATTTAATATCTTTGCATGAAATACACTTTGATTAGTAAAACTGGCAGGTCAGCTCTCCGGTTTAGTGTGCAGTCATCAATATGGACTTGAATACTCTGAAAATGGTGAGGCTGCCTTCCACCTTCCCTCCAAGTGGTCAGGTCAGTGTGGAAAATAGTTGTTGTATTGCCCTATAATGTACAAGACGAAGTCTGCATTAGGTTTGTAGATCTACCATTAATGCATAGTCTTTTATTCTGTTTGTTGATAGATGAACACTGCAGTGACTTGTTACATAATGATTTTGTAACCTATGGGGCTTATTTAGTTTTTCTTTTACAAATCCTGTAAAGGAGAATTTAACCAGTCATTGCACAAGCAACAAGTCAATTCTGAATGACATCAAAAGGCACCCAATTGAACTTGTTAACAAAACACTCCAATAAAATGCAGTGCACTGTATTTCATGCACTTGTCTGTTTCCCTGCCAACTACCTTTTGCAGTGAACACAATGTATGTGAAATTGCTAACTGAAAATTAACAAGTCAACATACAATCGGTTCCTAAATGGTCATTTTTATGCTATATAATTCTGTACATTCACTTTCTTTCAGTTCACCTTCTCTTCATCTCCCTCTGACTCCTTTCCTTTGACATTTCATTTATGGAAAAAGAGCCATAGTGTTGCAAACAGCAATGTGCCCAAATGGACATTCTTAAAAAAAAAAACCTGAACATCTAACAGTAATGATTCTCCAAGTGTGATCTTGCTAGTGCATCATGTAGTTTGAGCATAGCATTCCTTGACTTAAGTTATATCATAAAAACTCTTGAATTTAATATTTTATTTGCCTTTTGTTTAGTTGATGAAAATGTGTCAACATATCCCCTAAATCCTTTTAAGACATCACTTCCTGTATGACAGAGTGTGATTATGTCCTGGGCAGTGTAGGTTCTGATTGAGTCTGAGTGTGTGTGAGCGCACTTCACTCTGGGGTTGGTTGGGGTGCTTGGCTGATCATGCATGCACATGCAAATATGAGCGGATCAGTCAGGTGCCTCTTTCACACCTTGGAGTAGACAAAGTAAAGCACCACACTGGTGCCCAGTTGGGGAGGATTAAAAGGAGCCTGCATGACAGAAGAGGACCAGAAGAAAGATTGACAAAAGGATGATACAGAAGTTAAAGGAATGGGAAGAAGAACAGGAATGGACAGGAGCCAGTGCAACAGAGGTGATGCAGATGGATGGGAAAGTGAGCCCCAGGGAAGTAGTGTGTGGCAGAGGCTCAAGAGGGAGCTGAGGGTTGCTGCTGTTGAGCAGTCTAGAAGATCTTCCCTAAACGGCTGGGGAATGGCAGCAGGAGTTGGTGGGAGTAAAGCCCTGTGTGGCATCCTGTACACAGCAAGGTACTGGCAACAGCAGCCTGAGCAGGATCAAAGGGTTATCCATGCCTGCTCATTCACATCTCCTCATGCTGAGGAATCCGAAGAGGGTAAGCCAGGGTGATGTCAGATTTAAGAAAACAGCACAGAGGCATGTGGTTTTTAAGAATATGTTCACCCTTGTGTTTTAACCTCGTTTTATGGAAATATTTATTTGGGCTTTTAACTTTGACTGGACAATCACTGGTTTTATTGATTATTTATTTGGGCATTGCACTCCTTTTGAATAAATTTTAATTAAAGTACTGAGACTTTTCACACCAACCCCTTGCTGAATGTATGTGTCCTCATTTGCCTGGCTCATCTCAGCACATGACTATCGCCAGTTTTGGGTTGAAGAGGCTTCCAGATGTGACAAAGGAGCATGGAACCAACCCAGACTCACGCAGTGTCTCCCATCTTGAATTTCTAATTAATTTTGTTTTGCCCACGTGTAGCACTTTGCACTTTTCTACAGTACATTAAACTGCATTTTCCAGAAGTTCACCCAGTTCTGAAGGTGGTCCAGGGACCTCATTTATAAACGGTGCTAACGCACAAAAATGTTGGGTATGCCTGTTTCCATGCTCACTTCGAGATGTACAAAAACTAAACTTGATGTAAAGCCACTCACATTCTCACTCCAGCCTTAACCTGTGTATACACATATTTCCACTCAGTTTTGCAAACTGGCAGCACCCAGCATCAAAGCAGTGCTACTGTTCCTGTATCATTTCGAATTCTTTTTTAGATTCACATCCCTGGTGTGGCTTTGTCAAATACACTCAAATTAACCGCACATCATTTATAAATTAAAGGCATCTGAGTGTAATTGACCTGTAAAAATATAATGGTCTACAGAATGGCCAAAATATTCCAAATACCATAGCTGCTTTAGCGTTGTTGCTCTCACTGCACCACTCAGAGTATTTTAACCCAACGTATCTGAGTGTGGAATCACAGCTCTATAGCAGCTGATCGGAAAGCTCTACAGTGGGCTGTGTTGAGCACATAGAGGACTATCAGGATACAGCATCTACCCTTTAGAACATTTATAGTACACGCTGCCTCAGCCATGCACACACTCTACTTCAACTTCTCCCATTCGGCAAATGCTTCAGAGCCTTTCCTGCATGAACCTCACAGTTCAGAAACAGCTTCATCCTAAGAGCTCTAAACGCACTCAATCATTCCATCTAGTGCTCCTGGTAGAATTGTTTGTACTTATAATTACAACTAGCAAAATACCCGCGCTTCGCAGCGGAGAAGTAGTGTGTTAAAGAAGTTATGAAAATGAAAAGCAAACATTTTAAAAATAACGTAAGATGATTGTTAATGTAATTGTTTTGTCATTGATATTGAGTGTTGTTGTCATATCTATCTATTTATATATATCTGTATATATATATTTATATATATCTGTATATATATATATCTGTATATATATATATATATAGCAAAATACCTGCGATTGGCAGCGGAGAAGTAAAAAGAAAAGGAAACATTTTAATAATAACGTAACATGATTGACAATGTAATTGTTTTGTCATTGTCATGAGTGTTGCTGGCATATATATATAAATATATATATATATATATATATACACATCTATACACATATATATACACAGTTATATATATATACATATACACACACACATACATATATATACATACTGTATATATACATACTGTATATACACATATACATATCTACATATATACTGTATATACACATTTATATATACAAATCTACATATATATATCCACATATATATATATATTAGGGTGGGACTCGATTAAAAAATTAATCCAATTAATTAGAGGCTGTGTAAGAATTAATCTTGATTAATCGTATGTAATCGCACACGTAAATTTGCCCCAAATCGCAAATGTTTTTTTTTTTTAATTTAAAAGTGTTTTAGTGGGCGACAGAATCAAATAATAGACATGTACATGAATATTGTAAACTGAAGCTGTTTTAATTTCTGGGAAAAAAGACCTTTAAACTGCATTTGAATTCAAAACAGAAACAAAAATATCATCCCTGGTTAAAATTGGGCAGACTTAAAAATAAAGTGGTAGTTTAAGTACTTTAAGTAGATTTTCAGAATAGTATTGTCTTTAAATAATAATAACCAAAATTTCAACATAAAGTGCAGTTTTTCTTCTGAAAAAAATAAGTCAGAAACATAAAAGGTAATTTGACCAACTTAATCTTTAAACTCTGAGTAACCTTAGCCAAAATTATTTTGTACATTAGGCTAAAACAGTGTGATCATTGAACATTTTGTAATTAGAATTACTAACGGTCACGGAAGTCCAATGATCCCCAGTACGAGCCACAAAGTCCGCTTTCTGTAATGCATCTAATTTTGCTTGCTTTTCATTGTGCACAAAACCATGCTTTTATCAAGGCTTCGCTCGGGAAGTCGAAATGATCAGTCGTAGGAACGCGCTTTATTCCGACTCTAACATTTTTGTAGCTGTGATGTGTGCATCAGTGTAATGGATGTACCAGGAAATGATGCATTGACAAAAGTTCCCGCTTGCTTGGAATTGAAAGTGTGATTAAATGCGTTATTTTTAACGCGTTATGGAGTACATGCATCAAGCTTCTCAGCTGTGCTTGTGCTAATAAAGGGAAACATTTTAAAAATAACGTAACATGATTCTGCGTTAACCGAATATTTTTTCATACGTCCCAAACCAAGGAGATGCGAAGGTAAAATGAATCAGTAGCGCGCGTACATACTCAGTGCATCCCCTCTCGGGAATCGAATATCGGCATTAGAGGCGAAGACTCTACAATTGAGCCACAGCATGTGGCTTGTCTATGCGAGAGTATGTACTGTAGATAGGGGTATATATATACATTTAAATATATACCCGCGTATCGCAGTGGAGAAGTAGAAGTTATGAAAAAGAAAAGGGAACATTTTAAAAATAACGTAACATGATTGTCAATATACAGTAATTGTTTTGTGAGTGTTATTGAATGTTGCTGTCATCAAGGATTTGATTATCATTATTTCTTTCAATCAGGGTCGTATTTGTACGATGTGTTGTGTTCAAGTTACATTCCGTGTTTGTCAATCGTTGTAAAGATGACAAGTTTCATTCATCGATTCGTTTCTTACTGCATCAATAAACAGCTCGTCTTCTTCTTTATCTGAGACCTGACACACTGCATGCACGGGTTTTTTTTACACTGTCTTCCTTTAGCGGTACATTGACTTTTTCCACCGTGTGCTTTGTTTCCACAGTAGCTGCATTTATGAATATGCTTATCAGACGCTTCATATTTTTTGCTTCCTTTTCAATTGTGTAATTCGGTTTTGTTCAGCTCTTTGGAACTGTTGCTTTTATCTGTGCACTCGCCAGTTCACGTGAGCCACTCGGTGTACTTGCATCGAAGGTTCCCAGCTGTGCTGGTGCCATCTCGTGCTATGTCCATAGCTTTATTTAATGTTACCTTACTCCTGGCACTTAAAACTTTCTCTCGCAGTTTCGCTGAGTTTGTGTCAAACACCACGCTGACCATCTCATCTTCCTCACCATAAGCACAGTCCTTCACCCGTGAATATTTACCCGTGGCAGTTTGCTATTGGATTGCCGCTGACGGACGGCCTTCTATGGGCAGGCACTAAATTACAAACGCCAGCGGCAGCCTGTCTATGAACTTAATTTAAAGTGTAGGTTTACATCGTGCTTTGTTTCCGAAGTAGCAGAACTCATGAATATGGTTTTATATGTCACTCGCTCGCTTCTTATTGTTTCGCTGCCTTCTCAATTATATAATGCATGTTTTCTTGAGCGCATTTTTGAGGTCTTCCTGGTTTTCTATGTACTGCGTGATTACGTGGGAGGCGTGATGATGTCACACGAAACTCCCCCCACGGCGTTGAAGCTCATCTCCATTACAGTAAATGGAGAAAAACTGCTTCCAGTTATGACCATTACGCGTAGAATTTCGATATAAAACCTGCCCAACTTTTGTAAGGAAGCTGTAAGGAATCAACCTGCCAAATTTCAGCCTTCCACCCACACGGGAAGTTGGAGAATTAGTGATGAGTGAGTGAGTGAGTGAGTGAGTGAGTGAGTGAGTGAGTGAGTGAGGGCTTTGCCTTTTATTAGTATAGATTACCTCACTGAAAACTTGCACTACAGTTGTAATATTGCACAGCCTGAGCCACTTTATGAACCATTTGAACTATCTACACTATATGTACATGTATATTGTACTTATGCTTTCATATTGTATATTTTTCATTTTTTATCTTATCATTTTATAGGAAATTTGCATATTAAATTTCATTGTACCATACAATAACAATAAAGGATTGCAATAGAGAGCGCATATTTACATATGATGATGATGACTCACTTCTAAGTCGATTTAGATTTCCAGGTATAATTTTCTTGGAGCTCTTGATATCATTTTAAGATGAAATGCATTCAAATACGTATATTACATTATACAGATACATTTTTTACTTAATTTAAATAATGTATACTGTTAATAATTAAACATGTGGGCCTGGTGGCACAGCGGTAGCGATGAGCTGGCGCCCCACCTAGGGATTGGTCCTGCCTCTCATTCTATATTTGCTGGGACTGGATGGAATAATTAAACATGTACTATGAAGATATTTCAGTGTTCCTTAAAAGGTTTGAAGAATACAGATGGTCTGACATTTATTAAAGACCTTATTGTCTGACATTTGGATATGTGAAGAAAGAACTTTGATATTGGACCACTTCTTTTTTATTTTAGGGCACTGTGTGACTTTTCTGAACTTCAATTTTCAAGTTTCTCTGCCACTCTGTATCACTTGAGTGACTTATTTGTTGTTTATACCCCGACTTAAGCAAACAAATAGTACATTTTTCCTTGCCTCCACTTCACATTCGCTGAAATTCTTTTTTTCATGTACTTTTGCCATTTTCTTCTAACCAAACACTGAACAGGGAAGGTGATATTTATATTCATTTGCATATTCAAATTCTGGGAGGATTCGGGGTTGGGTGGCAGGCACGTGCACGTGCGTTACTTTTCACTTTTACCAGGATTTATAGAGCAGAAGTACATGGGAGATGACTTATGCACAGTTTTGTGCATCTGATTTTTTGTGCATATGCACATTTCCATTTTGTCTGTATGCCATGTTTTAGTGTGAGTTCTATTAACACCAGAAATTAAATTCTTTTTGCTACCTCTTCAATGTCTGCTATCCCTCTAATTTTGGTGTCATCTGCAAATTTGACAAGTTTACTAACTATACCTGAACCATTGTCAGTATTTTAAAACACAAAACGTAATGTCCAAGGACAGACCCCCTGAGGGACTCCACTGATGACCCTGCTCCAAGTGAAGCATTCTCGTCTTATCTGTACTTTTTGTCTCCTGCCAGTTAGCCAACTAGAGATCCAGTTTTAGTAGGTTACCTCTGATGTTTCTAGTTTAAGAATTTATCTTTTGTGTGGAACAACTGTTTCCAAAGCTTTTTGAAAGTGTAGGTAAATTGTCTTATTTATTGTTGTCAACTATTGCTTTTAATTCTTCAAAAAAATCCAAAGAATTGATTGGCTGGACCTTCCTCTCATAAACTCATGCTTGAGAACATGATTTTCCTTTAGGTATGTTTCTAATTTATTTCTTATTATAGTTTAATATTTTTATGGTTTAAGACTATTGTAATTTCTCCATAATTACTAGGATTCATTTTGTCTCCCTTCTTGATGACTGGAGTCACATTTGCAATTTTCCAGTCTACAGGTAATTTCTCCGTTCTGAAGTGACTGTTCAAATAGACCCAATAATGAATTAATTTCAAATCCCTTTTGGACTGTACTCTCACTCACTGGACGCTTCAGTGTCATTTCTTGTCTTGTGTATCAGTAGCTCATTCACTCCATACTGTGTTTTCTCAGTTAACTTTGCACTTACCCTTACTGAGTCCTCCGGTTTCTTGAAGATTATTCTAATTTTTGCAAATCCTTTGGCTATAAATGATTGAAGGATTTTTATTATTACAAAAATAATTAGAAACTAAAAAAAGTAAGGGACGGTGTAGCTTTCATGGCAGATATGAACAAAAGTCGATCTCAAGGGGCTGCAACACTATTTTCTAAAAATTTGCATTAGGAGTCTACAGTGGAGTGTTCCGTGTTATCCACTAGATGGCAGCAAAGACCATAAAAATAAACAAATTTCTGCCTAATTCTGGCTGCAGAACGCTCAATAAATATGGGGTTTAGATATTTGGAATCCAGCCTTCCAACACTACCTGCAGTCGTTCTCACCTGCCAATCAGGTTAAGCAAATGTCATTTTGAAGCCACCTATGGAAACAAAAAATATAAAGCAGACTAAGCACTGACGTTTGTAGCAAGATGCAGAAAACATCAGTGAAAAATATATTATTAATAGTGCAACTTAGCAATGCATGTGATTGGTTGCTTTAAATGGTTCAGACGGTTGTAAATGATTGAGTAAAGAGTGTACAAAGCGTTCGTGCGTTTTCAGACATCACATAGTTGTAATGGCAGCAGAAGTACTGTCAATTGCATCGAGTGCAGCCAAATTCTCAGTTGCCTGTCTAACTAACATCCAGCACATTTACACTGCCTAGTGCCATGATAAACAAGAAGGTAATAAAATACAGAACTTCATTTGATTTAATACACTTACTGATGCTTCCCTTTACCATTCTTTCCATGCAACGTTTATGATACAATTTTTATTTTTCACTACACATAATGTGCTAATGAGTATTTCAGCCAGTCATTGAAATATTTAATTAATGCAATAAATTAAAAAATAATCAGTTACTTGTGACCTTGGACCTAACATTAGGACACTTTTAATGTAACAAAAAGGGCAACAAAAAGAATCTTTGTATTATGAAAGATAATCTTGAGATGAGACTTTTCCAAGAGATTTTTTCAAGTCCAGCCCTCCTCCCAGCCATTTCCGGTTAACGGTCCACACCCACGATCCTCTCACCTCTTATTCGTGTCAATGCTTTCGTCATATACAATTCCTGCACTCTCAGCTCTTATAAATTTTTATGTTTTCCTCACTTTAAGTTCCCAATAAAAAAAAAGACTTATTATGTCCAAATCTTATTAAAGAATTTCATCCCGAAGGGTTATCAACAGAAGAAATGAGTACACGGGCAATCCTAGCACCGAGAAACAATGAAGTCAAATGAATTAACACGAAAATTGTTGATCGGTTACACGGCAATGACATGCATAATTTGAACAGGCGTCAAAAAAGGTAATGTAGTACATCTTCTGCGGATAACATTAGACACCAAAGGAGATCTTGATATGCCATTCATATTAAAACATTTACAGTTTCCCGTTAGAATAGCTTTTGCTATGACAATTAATAAATCACAGGGACAAACATTCAAAAAATGTATTAGAAAGAAAGAAACGATATTCACTCACGGGTAGTTATACGTTGCGTTGTCACGATGTAAGTCCAAACATAGAATCAAAATTCAATGCAATAGTGACAAAAAGTTAATTCAAAAAATTGTTTTTGCTGAAGTTGTACAGTAAAAATGTAAGTTTAAAAAGTATTTGCTTGTTAATTTCAATCACCTTTTTATTTAACAAATCGCCAATCGGTGTTATTTGTCATTCATGTTCCACTTTAGGCAATTGCTTTATGCATACGTAAAAAGAAATGTGGGAGTAATTTCTAAGGGTGAATGTGTAAGATAAAGTGACTATAAGAGACGGAGTGTATATTCGTAAAATACATCTGTTTACTAGTGCCAATGTCGAGTGCATTATTAAGACTGCAGTGTATTTTTACCACCGTCATTTATGATTAGCGATTCTGAAAAAATAATGTTAATAAAAGTTTGGATATGAGATGTGTATCGTTACTGAACAACGTCTGAAGAAAATTTAAATGAACATATGACTACAAATTTGTGTCCGCCTAATTTTAATGGATTGACGTAGACTTAAGTGTGGGCTCTACTTGATTGAGTCGTCAGATCAAAACAAATGTTTGACTGTTGTTGTTTACTCGAATGTCCAAATGAAATAGTCGCCAACATTTAACAGGTCTCCTTAAAGACGGGCTATAAACATTTTACAGTTTTAAATGTTGAATAAACTGTCACAGTTAAATCTTTACTTCTATAATACACAACCCTAAAATGTGTGTTATTACTTTCATTACTATTTATCGTTTATTTATTTATGTATTCCTAATATTCCATTGTAGCCCCTTCTGCCTGCAGATCAGCCTCTGTTCTGTGTTTGCTGATGTCTGTCAAATATTCTGCGGTCTTCATGTCTGTTCTCAACATACCAGCAGCTCTATTGAGTTTCTTGCCTGTGGATCTCATATTCAAGTTGCTTTTTTTAGCTGTATTATGATTACAGAATATTACAAATCGCACACTTGACACTCTCACGTTCATGTATCAGGGAATAGACAACGGTAAGAAAGCTGGCAATAAAATTGTGACTTTAAAGAATCCTTTGGCTGTCTCTACATGTTGTCAATGTTAACTGTAAGAAACACAGTTATCATAGTGCTAATAGTCATATTTCAATTATCCATTCGTCCATTTTCCAACCCGTTGAATCCGAACACAGGGTCACAGGGGTCTGCTGGAGCCAATCCCAGCCAACACAGGGCACAAGGCAGGAACCAATCCCGGGCAGGGCGTCAACCCACCGGAGACATTTCAATTATTATTTTTATAATGAAGTTTATTATGTTAAACGATCTATGAAGAGCAAATATTATGCCTTAAAAAGAGTAATAATTTTGCAGTTTTTGTGACTGTGAACCTGTTAAGCAGGGTATTCAATTATTTGACTTAATTGGATCTTTATTATTTTTGAGATCTTAAATACCTCTTTAAGATCATCAAATATATGTTTATTATAATACATACTACTTATGCAAAAGTTACATTTTGAGATTAAAACATGACAGATGGCTTGTTTGTAGTTCATATCTCATTTATCCTCAATTTGACTCCATCAGGTCCTAGTGGTGTGCTAAACACATCAGCCTGTCTTCAGTGTCTCTGAGATTGGAGGAAGCCAGGAATCCAACTGTACAGCGGGCACTGATGTGCTTCAGCATCACGACTGGTAACAAGTTAGAGATGGCAGAGAGTTCAGCTGGGCATAATCCTATATAACTACACAAGCAAACAGCATATTAAGAGCATACAGAGTCTGTATACTCCAGTATGGCCCTGACATAACAACCTGTACAGCTGTAAACGACTCCACTTTACTGGTCATTTTACCACACACTACACGGAGTCTGTCAAGTCATAGCCGTTAAATCATTCAGTCTGAACAGCTGGGAATTCACTTTGGCAATGATATTTCTGGTAAGGCATTTTTTTTCTTGTTTGTCATAGGTTTATACTGAAAAACTGGTTTACATGAATGTAGTTTTCTATAGGAGAGTACAGACAGGGTGGAATGGGTGGAGAAGAGTGTCAGGAGTAATTTGTGACAGACAGATATCAGCAAGAGTGAAAGGGAAGGTCTACAGGATGGTAGTGAGACCAGCTGTGTTATATGGGTTGGAGACGGTGGCACTGACCAGAAAGCAGGAGACAGCGCTGGAGGTAGCAGAGCTAAAGATGTTAAGATTTACAGTGGATGTGAAGAGTGATGGACAGGATTAGAAATGAGTACATTAGAGGGTCAGCTCAAGTTGGACGGTTGGAAGACAAAGTCAGAGAGGCGAGATTGTGTTGGTTTGGACATGTGCAGAGGAGATACTCTGAGTATATTGGGAGAAGGATGCTAAGAATAGAGCTGCCAGGGAAGAGGAAAAGAGGAAGGCCTAAGAGAAGGTTTATAGATGTGGTGGGAGAGGACATGCAGGTGATGGGTGTAACAGAACAAGATATATATATATATATATATATATATATATATATATATATATATATATATATATATATATATATATATATATAGAGATAAGATATATATATATATATATATATATAGAGATAAGATATATATATATATATATATATATATATATATATATATATATATATATATATATATATATATATATATATATATAGATATATATATATATATATATATATATATATATATAGTCACACACGCATGGGAGGCAGCTAAAGGGCTCGAGTGAAGGCAGTTCTGAGCCATGCCGGGATGTGGCAGAGCGCACTAACTCTCTTTCTCACTTCCCTGTAGACCTAACCCGGAGGTTCCACCTGTCTCTCTGGACGTCACTTCTGGGACCGAGCCAATGGAGACAGACCTTGCCAGCTCCGCCCCTGATGTCACATCCGGGACTAAACCAATGAAAGATGAACACGTGCCCAATCCCTATGACCTCACTTCCTGCCTCCCCTTTAAAAGCCTTCCCTTTTCCCTTCTGACAGTCTTGTTTTGGACTCTGTTGTAAGCACTTCAGTGCTGGTATTTGAAAGAAAACAACGTTGCAGCCAGGATACCGAATTACATGGGTGGCTGCCCCAAACCTTTTTCTGTCTTTGTCTCGTTTTGTGACAGTGGCGTAGCGGCAGGATGGAGAAGTCCCAGAAGAGAAGGGGACAGGACCTGCAAAACACCCAGGTGGGAGCGCATCGGGCCGAGTATTCAGGCGGGAGGGTGCCCCGTGGTTCGGCGAGACCCGGTGCGGGCTCCGCTCCCAGCACGCAGAACTAGGCCATCTAGAGAGGCCAGGGGGTGTGCGGGTGGGGCTCACCAATTGGGCTGCCCTGGAGGGGAGACGAGAGGGACTCAGTATGCTCTCTTGGGGGAGAGTGCCTGCCCCCCAGTGAAACCACAGCCCCATTTACCACCTAGGGGTGCCCCAGACTGGCAGGTGAGTAAAATAACGAAGTGGAGGTTGGACCCTGAGAGGCCGACCAGTAAACAAGCCTGGTCCTTATGGGCAAAGTATGGCAGTGGCTACGGCCCTTGGAAAACAAGCCCTACCAGGTAATTGAGCAGGTAGCTTGCTATCTGCTCCTGAAAGCACTTCCCCAGGGCTTCACCCAGCCGGTCTGGGGGTGCAGTTTAGAACATGTCAGGGCTCATAGAGCTTCTGGAAACACAGAGGGCGGCCTCACACTCTGGGAGAGCAGAACCGTCCTTCTGTCAAACTCAGCCGGGGTATGTCCCAAGACCTAGCCCCTCCCTGTACACCCGGAGCTTGTATCGGCGTCCAGGCGCTGGCACGCAAAACCGCTTGGAGGCGAGGAGGAATGCAGGTGGAGGGAGGAGGGCTTGGTGTGCTCTGACAAACCCGTTGACGGTCCCGCATACAGGCGTGGTGATCGTTAACGGGTTTAAAACTTCCGCTCTGCTCGATTCCGGCAGCAACATTTCCATTGTTGCCCGCCGTTTTGTGCTACCGCGACAATGGCTAAAATTCAAGACCAGTATAACCTGTGTCCACGGGGAAACCCGCTGGTACAGGACCGCCGCTGTGTCATTAGCTACGGAGGATCAGTCCAGAAAGTAACCGTGGCAATCCTTCCTGATCCTCCACACCCGGTGATACTAGGGCGGACTGGTCTGAAATTAAAAGCGGTGAGACACATACCACTCCCGGGGTTAAGTTGGGCCTCGTTATGGACGTAGATGAACCGTCTCAAGCTGCCTCCACGCCGTGTAATCAGCCGGCAGAGAGAGTCGAAGCAGCCGTCCTGGGTGACAGGGCAACTCCCGGGCCGTCGCAGGCTGACACGCCATCCCCCAACGCCCGGCGGGCGGGAGGAAACCACGCCCATTGAGGTCGGCGCTGACCCTCTCTCCGTGTTGCGGTTTCAATTTAAAAGACGCCGGCTTCTTTCAAAGGGAGCAATGGAATGACGACTCCCTGAAGTTTGTAAAAAATGCAGTGGTCCTTGTCAATGGCCAGCGCACTAGTCAGTCGATGCCACAGGGCCCCTACTTTGTGCTAGATAATGACCTCCTTTACCGTGTAGCAATGCATGACGGGCAGGAGACGAGGCTGCTGCTAGTGCCCGTACCTTCCGGCGGCAGGTCTGCGAGCTAGCACACGCCCACCTCCTAGGTGGCCACCTGGGCACCGAAAAAACTCTGGAGCGGATCAAGCTCCGGTTTTACTGGCCAGGAATTAATGAGGAGGTTCGTCGCTTTTGCGCTTCCTGCCCGGAGTGTCAACTGCGACAGATTCCTAGGAGGGACCGTGCTCCTCTTGTTCCTATTCCATTGATTGGCGTTCCCTTCCACAGAATCGGGGTCGACCTGGTGGGACCTCTAGAGCCCTCAGCCCGAGGACACAAGTACATTTTAGTCCTCGTGGATTATGCTACACGATACCCCGAAGCTGTTCCGTTGCGCTCAGCTACCTCTAAAGCCATCGCACGGAATTACTAGGGTATTCGCGTGGGGATCCCCAAAGAAGTCTTGACAGACCAGGGGACCCCTTCACCTCGGAGACGTTCAAGGAGACTGCCAGATTACTGAAAATAAAGCATTTAAAACCTCGTGTATCATCCTCAAACCGACGGATTAGTAGAGAGGTTTAATCAAACTCTCAAGCAAATGCTGCGTAAGGTGGTCAGCGAGGATGGAAGGAACTGGGATCAGCTCCTCCCCTCGTCCTTTTGCCTATCGGAAGTCCCACAAGCCTCCACGGGTTCTCCCCTTTGAACTACTGTATGGGCGACAACCTCGGGGCATATTGGATATTTTGAAAGAAGGCTGGGAAGAAGAGGCTCTTCCCACCACTAACATACTGGAGTATATCGCGCAGTTCTGATAGATTTGGAAAGATTCGCCTGTCCTTAAAAGTCACATGGAGGAGGCTCAAGCAGCACAGGTTCGCTACTACAACCGCTGCACGCCTCTTCGGGAGTTCCACCCGGAGATCGGGTCATGGTCCTAGTGCCTACCTCCCACTCTAAGTTGCTTGCCCACTGGCAGGGCCCCTACGAAGTTAAGGAGAGGAAGGGACTGGTCGACTATTTGGTGAGTCAACCCAATCGCCGGCCAAAGGAGCGGTTTATCATGTGAACCTGCTGAAACCGTGGAAGGACAGGGACCCGATCCCTCCTCCGCCAGCCCGCTCACTCTTCGCTCACACACACGACCTTAACTTTGGCAGACTTGAGACCCAGGCAACGGCAGGAGCTGGAAACAGTTATCCGGACCGCTCGAGAGGTAGTCAGTGAACACCCGGAAGGACCTCTCTGATTGAGCACAACATTGTGACAGAGCCCGGGTTGTTGTCCGAGAACGCCTGCACGTCTTCCCGAGGCAAAAAAGGCTGAAGTGGAGCTTGAGATCAAGCGCATGCTGGAACTAGGTGTAATTGAGGAAAGTTATAGTCCCTGGTCCAGCCCCATTGTGCTCGTCGGTAAGCCTGACGGAGTTGGAGGTTCTGCAATGACTTCCGTCGGCTTAACCAAGTCTCCCAATTTGATGCCTATCCAATGCCACGCGTGGGCGACCTCCTCGAGAGGCTTGGACAGGCTCAATACCTGACCACACTTGACATGACAAAGGGTACTGGCAGGTTCCTTTAACGGACTCCGAAGGAAAAACGCGTTTAGTACCCCTAGCGGACACTGGCAGTATCGTGTCCTTCCATTTGGGTTACACGGGCTCCAGCAACCTTTCAGCGTCTGGTGGACAAAGTGCTTCGGCCTCATAACTCATACAGTGCTGCCTACCTAGATGACGTGGTCATCTATTCCAGCACATGGAAGGAACACCTACAGCATGTCCAAGCGGTATTACGGACACTTGGTGAGGCGGGCTCGGATTAATCCCAAGAAATGTTTCTTTGGATTAAGCGAGGCCAAATATTTAGGCTACCTGGTGGGTCGGGTACCGTAAGGCCACAGTGCTCCAAAATTGATGCCATTCTGAAATGGCCCGTCCATGAACCAAGCGGCAGGTCCAAGCCTTTCGGGTTAGCGGGTACTACCGCCGGTTTGTACCCGGTTTTGGAGAAAGCGCGCCTTGACTGATTTAACAAAGAAGAGGGCCCGAACATTGTGGTATGGACTGCAAAACAGACACTGCATTTGGTGACTTGAAGAAGGCCCTTACGTCCGCACCTATTTTGATGGCACCTAACTTTTCTTTGCCTTTCATCCTCCAGACGGACGCCGGACACAGGCCTGGGAGCCGTGCTGAGCCAAAGTGTCGATGGTGTCAACACCCGTCATGTTCCTGAGCGGAAACTGTTGGACCGGGAGACCAGGTATGCGGCGGTGGAGAGGGAGGCTCTGGCGATTAAATGGGCGATCACTCAGCTGAGGTACTACCTGTTGGGCCGTGAGTTCACCCTTGTCACGGACCATGCACCTCTACAGTGGATGGCCCTGCACAAGGAGTCGAATCCGCTGGGTCACCCGGTGGGTTTCTTGACCTGCAGCCGTACAAGTTTTCGCTCGTTCATCGCCGGGTGCTCTCCATGCCAACGCTGATGCTCTCTCGGGTTCACGACCTCTCGGTTAGGTCGCCCGACCCGACGGGTCTGGGCTGAGGGGGGCCTTGTCACACACGCCAGCATGGGAGGCAGCTAAAGGGCTCGAGTGAAGGCAGTTCTGAGCCATGCCGGGATGTGGCAGAGCGCACTAACTCTCTTTCTCACTTCCCTGTAGACCTAACCCGGGAAGTTCCACCTGTCTCTCTGGACGTCACTTCTGGGACCGAGCCAATGGAGACAGACCTTGCCAGCTCCGGCCCCCCTGATGTCACATCCGGGACTAATCCAATAAAAGATGAACACGTGCCCAATCCCTTATGACCTCACTTCCTGCCTCCCCTTTAAAAGCCTTCCCTTTTCCCTTCCCTGACAGTCTTGTTTTGGACTCTGTTGTAAGCACTTCAGTGCTGGTATTTGAAAAGAAAACAACGTTGCAGCCAGGATACCAAATTACATGGGTGGCTGCCCCAAACCTTTTTCTGTCTTTGTCTCGTTTTGTGACAATATATATATATATTGTGACAGATGGAGGTGCTATCGCTCCCTTAAACCCTTGTCCAAGGCGCCAGGCACCAGATAAAAGTCCAAAAAAATACTTTATTCTTATGCAACATTGCACAAAGCACCCTCCTCTCCACTATACTCATCAATAATAAATCAATAATCACAATCCACCACTCCCAGACGCGTTGCCACCTTTCCACCCAGCTCAGCTTGCCGTCTGGGAGTTTCCACAATCCTTTTATATTCCCTGACCCAGAAGTGTTTCAATCCCCAGTCCATGTGATCTCCTATCACTTCCAGGTCAGATAAAAAGTCCTTTTCTTCACCCTGGAAGCACGTCATTTCACCTTGTCCATGTGACTCGGGGGTACTTCCGGGGCGTAAGGAAAATAGTCACTGCTCCTTCCTGCAGCACCTTCTATCGGCCCCCATGGTATCCAGCAGGGCTGTAAAGGAAAACTCCAACGTTCATAATTCCCTGTTGGTATTCAGGGCCCCTTCATGCTGCAGGGAGGGCTCCACCTGGCAGCGTGGGCGTATTGGCCTGGATGAACGGCCAGCCATCTATCACAACATATATATTATGAGGGGCCCTTCAGGAAAAAAAGATTGGTTCATAAATATATACATTGGTTCATATATGTATACAGTATATTGGTTTAAATAGATCGGTTTAGATATATACATTGGTTCAGATACATCCATTCAAATATACATATTGGTTGAGATAGATCAATTTGGATATATAGGTCGGTTCAGATATACAGTATACAGTACACTGGTTTGAATAGATCAGTTGGAATTTACGGGCAGCGCGCGGCCACCTAAGTTTATCATCTCCCCTTCCCTTCATCATTGCTTCAGTATTGTTGTCATTATTGCATGTATTTTATACAAGTAACATATGCCTGCCTGCCTCGTTTTGTTTCGTATGCCGTCTTGGTTGGGGGTCCTCGATTTCAAGGCACTTTTTTTCGGTTCATTATTTAAAACACTCGCACAGATACCCGCCTCCTCGCCCTGCTCCGTCCCACCCCGGCTCAATGCATCCGCCTCACTCGCTCCCTCTTGTCCCTCCCATGACAGATTCTTCTCAAAACCCGAGTTACCAGGAAGCATTGATAGCAACCGCAGTATCTCCCATTTTTTCACCTCAACAGACGCTGGTTTATCATTGACCGAAAGCCGCCCGGTGATTTCTGTTATTTCGTATTGGCAGCATTTCACACACACACAACACAAACACTGAAACTCACAAATCGTGGGTCGCACACACTACTGATTAAGTGTATCTGTCACGGACGATCATTTTTTTCACCCAATAAAACTTTAGTTCGTCAAAGTTAGAAAGCAGGCGGTGATTTCTATTATTCCTTATTGGCAGCATTTAATTTAAAGATGATTCACGTCAACAAGGTCAAAGAGTCTCTTATTTTGACAGGGCGACCTTTTTTTAGGCTTAAGCATTTTTGATTGACTTACAAAAGAAAATAGTTATTACTTACCCTCTTTGCTTCAAATTGGCTTTTTAAAAAAACTTTTTGATACAATTTGTGTATGACAGTATAAAATAACAAACGTAGTGCTCAAAATTATAATGCACGTATCTAACAGGAAGAGGTGGTGGTAGGAGTAAGATTGCTGACTCGCAAGTTAAATGATCACTGGTTTGTGTTCGGGGGACTTCCTTTCTGTTATTTTATTAATTTATTTTTACAAAATGCTTTGAGTAGTAAGAAAGGCGCTATAAAAACGTAAGGAATTAATATCAATATTATTATTATTATTATTATTATTATTTATTATACGTGTGAATGCGTCATCAAATTCAGCCGCTGCATAGTGGGGTATAAATAGGGACACTATGTGCTCGACAATACCACGAGTTCATTGAAATAATTACACAGCAAGGTGCGCGCGCAATACAAGCATAATGTGTACCGTATATTATTGAAGTAATGGTTCATGTAAATTGATTGTATACAAATTTTTAACAAGTTGTGAGATGTAAACTGGTTAAAATGCACAAAATTATACATGTATTGCTTTATAGTTCACATAGTGTATGTATATTAAAATAATGATATAAAAATCATATAAAATGGTATAGAATCTGCGTCGTATTTCTTCAAAGAGGTTTTTAATTAGTATGCTTTAAAAAATCTTACGGCAAACATGTGAACTGTTGAAAATCACTGATCTTAATCAATTTTGTTTTATCGCATGTTCTGTGCAAAATGCTGTCATATCTGTTAGTAAACATGCACGCGCAGTGATGTCCTGATGTCTGCGTTCTAATTTAGGCTGTAAGTATATTAAACACTATTGACGTTTTACCGGGGTGCATTGTGATTGAGGGCGGTCAGTAAACTTTGTTAAAATTATATCGAAAAATAGCAGTCGTCAGTTGTACAGTATTTTCAGTCGTTTTGGCGTGTTTACTGTTCTGTTACCAAAAAATTCTTTAACGGGGCTCATCAACAAAGAAACGTTGATAGTAAGATTTAGTAAAATATCAGTAATAATAATACATTGCTCGACACCCAGTAACACACTTACATTTCAAAGACAGCTAGTTAAAATAAATGTAGCAATCCGTTGTCATGGTATAAGTGATAGCTTGCTCTTAAACATTTACACAGGTGGTTGTTTCTGGGGATAAAATAGGAAAACAAATCCACGGGAAAGGCTTTGTTGTTGAACTCAAATTTCACCTCCGCCATGTGAGTCATTAAAACTATTGGAATGAAATATAGTTCTATATAAATAAATAAATACATTTCCTAACACACCCACCTTTTCACCCTTATACATTGGAGAGGAATCTCATTTTCACAGCAGGTGCAATTATCCTATAAAACCCACAGGAGTTCTGTGCACCGTTTTTCATGGGAGATTAAAACTTATCAAATGTATTTTAAAAACTTGTAGCAGTCTGTGCCATTCCTTATCTGCCGTGGTCCATTACAAAATGAACTCCAGGCAGTTAACATTGTGCACAGTTTCTTTAATAAGCCTGTCTTTTATAGCACTTTCATATCGAGTGTATCTCTCTATCCCTTCTAGCAGAAGAGACACTCATTTCCACAGCTTGGTCTATGCTGTAGAAATGTGTGCCCCCTGTCTACTGCTTGCAAAATTAATACTGGAATTACAAAACTGTCCACAATTTATTTAAAAAGGTTGAAGGAAGTCTCCTATATCACTTTTTTGTCTACTATGTCCTTACTCATCCACTAATTAAAAAAATCAAGCTTACACTGTCTTTTTAATTATGTCTATGAAAATCGCTGTGAGTAGCCAGAAAATACTATATAAATGTAAGATATTATTATTATTATTATTATTATTTAGGTTTTTTAAAATCTAAATAAACCTGATAGGACTTCCAAGATATGTGCCACTCTAGGGTACCAACAATGTCAAACTGATTAGGAAATTTTGTGATCAGTTTGTTTAAAGCAGGGGTGCCCACACTTTTAAAATGACCAGGTCAAAATGATCTACCTACATTAAAATGCTATATATATATATATACAGTATATATAAATATAAATAAATATATATATATATATATATATATATATATATATATATATATATATATATATATATATAAACTGCTCAAAAAATTAAAGGAACACTTTGAAAACACATCACATCTCAATGGGAAAAAGAAATCCTCCTGGATATCTATACTGATATAGAATGGGTAATGTGTTAGGAACGAAAGGATGCCACGTCGTTTGATGGAAATGAAAATGATCAACCTACAGAGCCCTGAATTCAAAGACGCCCCAAAAATCAGAGTGAAAAAATTATGTGGCAGGCTAGTCCATTTTGCCAAAATTTAATTGCAGCAACTCAAAATTGTATGCATAACACTTTGTATGGCCCCTGTGTTCTTGTATACATGCCTGACAACATCGGTGCATGCTTCTAATGAGATGACAGATGGTGTTGTGGGGGATCTCCTCCCAGATCTGGACCAGGGCATCACGTAGCTCCTGGACAGTCTGAGGTGCAACCTGGTGGCATTGGACGGACCAAAACATAATGTCCCAGAGGTGTTCTATTGGATTTAGGTCAGGAAAGTGTGGTGGCCAGTCAATGGTATCAATTCCTTCATCCTCCAGGAACTGCCTGCATACTCTCACCACATGAGGCCAGGAATTGTCGTGCACCAGGAGCCACTGTACCAGCATAGGGTCTGACAATGGGTCCAAGGATTTCATCCTGATACCTAATGGCAGCCAAGGTGCCTTTGTCAAGCCTGTAGCGGTCTGTGTGACCCTCCATGGATATGCCTCCCCAGACAATCATTAGCCCACCACCAAACTGCTCATGCTGAATTATGTTACAGGCAGCATAATGTTCTCCATGGCTTCTCCAGACCCTTTCACTTCTGTCACGTGCTCCGGGTGAACCTGCTCTCATCTGTAAAAAACACAGGGCACCAGTGGTGCATCTGCCAATTCTGGTATTCTATGGCGAATGCCAATCGAGCTGCATGCTGCTGGGCAGTGAGCTCAGGGCCCATTAGAGGACATGGGGCCCTTGGGTCACCCTCATGAAGTCTTTCTGGTTGTTTGGTCAGAGACATTCACACCAGTGGCCTGCTGGAGGTCATTTTGTAGGGCTCTGGCAGTGCTCATCCTGTTCCTCCTTGCCCAAAGGAGCAGATACTGGTCCTGCTGATGGGTTATGGACCTTCTATGGCCCTCTCCAGCTCTCCTAGAGTAACTGCTTGTTTCCTAGAATCTCCTCCATGCCCTTGAGACTGTGCAGGGAGACACAGCAAACCTTCTTGTAATGACACGTATTGATGTGCCATCCTGGAGAAGTTGGACTACCTGTGCAACCTCTGTAGGGTCCAGGTATCGCCTCATGCTACCAGTAGTGACACTGACTGTAGCCAAATGCAAAACTAGTGAAGAAACAGTCAGAAAAGATGAGGAGGGAAAAATGTCAGTGGCCTCCACCTCTTAAACCATTCCTGTTTTGGGGGTCGTCTCATTGTTGCCCCTCTAGTGCATCTGTTGTTAATTTCATTAACACCACAGCAACTGAAACTGATTAACAACCCCCTCTGCTACTTAACTGACCAGATTAATATCCCATAATATTCATTGACTTTATGCTATACTCTGATTAAAAAGTGTTCCTTTAATTCTTTTGAGCAGTATATATAATACTTTATACAAAAAATATATGTTGTCGTACCTTGCATGACTGAATAAACTTTATGGCACATGAACAATTCAATACAGCGGCTGTCCGATTAACTGCGATTTTAGTTCACTCTTATTTCTCTTTCTCAGATCGCTTTTCTGAAGGACGTCAGTTTCGTAGTTTTTATGAACAGTTCGAAAGTGCCTTTCCACATTTCCCTTCTTTGGAATAGCAATGATAGATTGACAGATCAGACAAACGCACTTCGATTGTGACATTGTGAGAAAACAAAATCCTCTTCTAACTACACATAAAGCCGATACCCTCCCCAAACAATTTTATTTAAATCCCTTCTTTAGTTGATATAAATTGGAAGACTAACTAGATCACAACCGGGGTTTTGCAGTAGCTCGCGCGTTTGATCGTGTGTGCAGGATGACCAGTGTGTTAGAAGAAAGGAGATCTCAGACTGGCTGCCCTGTATGTCAATCAAGTGGCAAATGTCATAGGGAGGATATATGTTTACCGGTCGATCAAGATCGACGCATTGGAAACCCCTGCTTTAAAGTATATTAAACAAAAAATAACTTTTCATCATCTTCTCATTTCTAATTTGCCATTTCAGGATACAGTATATACTGCAAATATACATTTAAATTGTAACCGCTGACAATTATTTACTCGTGTGCTTGCGTTTTCCATAAAACAGCTTCAATATGTGCACAAAGTATAGGTGATAAAACACACAAATTCTGACATTAGCACGACTGTTGAAGGAAAAACATGTATTAGAAAGTATTCTATGGAGTTTCCATAAATTAATCATTATATACCTTTTGTTGTTTCTTGATATATTTTGTAATCAGGTTTTTAATTTTTTTTTTTATTTTTACTGCCACTTCACAGATCAACAATCCCCAACTTGGTCACTGTCAGAATAAGTCTTTCAACTTTTTTCCTGTATCCATTAATACATTTTCCGGGTTTCACTACCCATCTGAAAGAGTTGGCATCAGGTTGGGTAGCACTTTTAAACTGTAGTAGTATGAACGAACGTCAGTGTGGCAAGCACAGTGTGGCTTTTCTTTCCGTCTCATTTTTTGTCTTCTGGCCCAAGCCTGTAAATCTCTTTTGTAAATGGGTGGCTTGGATAGAGGACAGATAGTAACAATTTTCAAGGCTATATTAAAACAATACTAAAATATATTTGTGTATGTGTGTTGTAGTGCCCCATGTTGTACCTGTTAGATCCATTGAAGAAGTCAATTTAAACAAAGAAAATGTACATTTTGCAGGTTTGTTTGAAGTGTTTTACTTTATAACCATATTATTAATTGCTGCATGAATATAATTTTTTCAAGGGGATGACCGTTACTATTGTCAAAAAAGACAAGCAGGGCAACAGGAGGAATATGAAAGTTATTTGTTGAGTTTAGGAGACATAGGATACTTGTAAGGAAGTTTATGCCAGTGCTATCAATGTATATTCTGGAATTGATAAAACTGCTGATGATATTAAGATGTTACTGGCCTGGTTTTATGCTGACATTAAAATGGCTACGTTTTCTGATAATTATAATCATTAATTTAATTAAAAGACTATAATTGTCAGAATAGATTCAATAAAATGTTTTAATATCTCAGTTTGTCGGACTCTTTAATTGACTTGTTCTACAAATGTGTATCAGTGGATATTTGGTACTTCATTTGACAAATAATATAAAATTTTCCAAGTCTCATATATTTCAGATAGATAGATAGAACTTTACTTGTCCTCTAAGGGAAAATGTGCTTCTTTTTTTTTTAACAAAGGCTGAATGAATAAATAAATTAATATTAATATAATGAAAAAAACAGCCAATCCAATAACAATTTGAGCTAATGTTCATTCTGCAAGCAACAGTTGGGGCTCACAACTCTTGACGCAAAAGCTCAGCTGTAGAAGTGAGTGTCCCTTTGAGTGGAGAGGACAATGGGACACAGTAGACTTGAAAGTGATGTAGAAGACTTTCATCAATCTTTTAAAATGGAATTTAGATAATATTCGTTATCCAGGGTTCATTTTGAAAGCAGCAGACAGTGTGCACACAGGCCCATGGATCTGCTCCAAAAATGGAAATGAGTGTTCCCTGTAGGGGATAGGATGCAGACACATAGTGGAGAAGATTATATAGAAAACTATACCTACGACCTTTTAAAATCAATTTTACATATTTTGACCTCTCCGGTGTTCATTTTGTAATCAGTAGTCAGAGGGCACACATTTTACGGCTCTGCAGCAGCCATGGAAAACGAGCGTCCCGACCAGTGGATGAGACATACGTTTTCATTCCAATAGTTTTAATGACTCACATGGCGGAGGTGAAATTTGAGTTCAACAACAAAACCCTTCCCGTGGATTTTTTTCCCTTTCTTATTCCTAGAAAAAAACACCTGTGTAAATGTTTAAGAGCATGATAATGGATTGCTACATTTATTTTAACGAGCTGTCTTTGAAATGTAAGTGTGTTACTGGGTGTCGAGCAATGTATTATTATTACTGATATTTTACTAAATCATACTATCCATGTTTCTTTGTTGATGAGCCCCGTGGAGGAATTTTTTGGTAACAGAACAGTAAACATGCCAAAACGACTGAAAATACTGTACAACTGACGACTGGTATTTTTCGATATAATTTTAACAAAGTTTACTGACCGCCCTCAATCACAGTGCACCCCGGTAAAACGTCAATAGTGTTTAATATACTTACAGCCTAAATTAGAACGCAGACATCAGGACATCACTGCGCGTGCATGTTTACTAACAGATATGACAGCATTTTGCACAAAGCATGCGATAAAACAAAAGCGGCGCGCAAAGGCACGCGAACAAGAGGAGTTCTGCAGCAGTCAAATCTCAGTGCACCTAAGAGAAGAATTGAGACTGAATTCTACGAGGCACAGATATTTTAGAGCACCTGTTCAAATATTTATTGATTGCTTAAAATCAGCGATTTTCAACGGTTCACAGGTGTGCCGTAGGATTTTTTTCAAGCAAACTAATTAAAGAATTCTTTGAAGAAAAATGGCACAAAATAAGTCTACGATGCAGATTCGATACCATTTTATATGATTTTTATTTCATTATATTAAATTAAATGCTGCCAATAAGGAATAATAGAAATAACTGCGCTGCTTTCTATCTTTGACGAACTAACGCTTTATGGGAAGAAAAAAACGATCGCCTGTGACAGATACACTTAATCAGTAGTGTGTGCGACCCACGATTTGTGTGCGTTGTGTGCGTGTACGTACGTGTGTGTGATTTTCTCAGTTTTACAATAAAAACTGATCAGTTATTTGTGAAGCAGGAATATTCTGATCATTCTGGTCCCTGATCACTGATAAACATTCAGAAGAAACAGCGCTGTTCCAGTGTTTTCCTCCATAACATCCTTTCAGCAAACAGGACTAAGTTTCTTGCTAAAGCAGATCACCCTTTAATGAAATGCTGCCAATACGGAATAACAGAAATCACCGGGCTGCTTTTGGTCAATGATAAACCAGCGTCTGTTGAGGTGAAAAAATGGGAGGTACTATAGTTGCCATTAATGCTTTCTGGTAACTCTGCTTTTGAGAAGAATCTGTCATGGGAGGGACAAGAGGGAGCGAGTGAGACGGGTGCATTGAGCGGGGTGGGACGGAGCGGGGCGAGGAGGCGGGTATCTGTGCGAGTGTTTTAAATAATAAAAGGAAAAAAGTGCTTTGAAATCGAGGACCCCCAACCAAGAGGGCTTACGAAACAAAACGCGACAGACAGGCATATGTTACTTGTATAAAATGTGCCCAATAATTACAACAGTGTTGAAGCAATGATGAAGCGAAAGGGAGATGCTAAACATGGGTGGCCGCGTTGTGCCTACCCATAAATCCCAACGCTGTGGTCGGCCAAGGAAACTTAGTGCTGCAGATGAAAGACACATGAAGCTTATTACCCTTCGAAATCGGAGGATGTCCAGCAGTGCCATCAGCTCAGAACTGGCAGAAACCAGTGGGACCCAGGTACACCCATCAACTGTCCGGAAAAGTCTGGCCAGAAGTGGTCTTCATGCAAGAGTTGCAGCCAAAAAGCCATACCTCCGAAGTGGAAATAAGGCCAAGCGACTCAAGTATGCACGAAAACATAGGAACTGGGGTGCAGAAAAATGGCAGCAGGTGCTCTGGACTGATGAGTCAAAATTTGAAATATTTGGCTGTAGCAGAAGACAGTTTGTTCGTCGAAGGGCTGGAGAGCGGTACTCATTATTGTCTGCAGGCAACAGTGAAGCATGGTGGAGGTTCCTTGAACGTCTGGGGCTGCATTTCTGCAAATGGAGTTGGAGATTTGGTCAGGATTAACGGTGTTCTCAATGCTGAGAAATACAGGCAGATACTTATCCATCATGCAATACCATCAGGGAGGCGTATGATTGGCCCCAAATTTATTCTGCAGCAGGACAATGGCCCCAAACATACAGCCAATATCATTAAGAGCTATCTTCAGCGTAAAGAAGAACAATAAGTCCTGATGGTATGGCCCCTACAGAGCCCTAATCTCAACATCATCGAGTGTGTCTGGGATTACATGAAGAGACAGAAGGATGTGAGGAAGCCTACATCCACAGAAGATCTGTGGTTAGTCCTCCAAGATGTTTGGAACAACCTGCCAGCTGAGTTCCTTCAAAAACTGTGTGCAAGTGTACCTAGAAGAATTGATACTGTTTTGAAGGCAAAGGGTGGTCACACCAAATATTGATTTCATTTAGATTTCTCTTTTGTTCATTCACTGCATTTTGTTGATTGATGAAAGTAAATGATTAACACTTCCATTTTTGAAAGTATTCTTTGTTTACAGTATTTTTTCACACCTGCCTAAAACTTTTGCACAGTACTCAAAAAATTAAAGGAATCCTTTTGAATGAGAGTATAGTATCAAGTCAATCACACTTGTGGGCTATTGATCTGCTCAGATAAGCAGCAGAGGGGCTTGTTCATCAGTTTTTTTTTTTATTATTTTATTAATTTTATTGTAATCACTCCATATAAATAAAAAAAAATTTTACAAAAAAAAAAAAGGATGAAAACAACTTAACCCCCACCCCTAAGAAAGAGAGCATGGCCAACAGAGTAAAACTTAAAGCTTGTAAACATATGTAAATTGATTAGTTTAAAAGGGCAATAAAGATGAATGGAGAAGAAAAAGAAATGCGGAAAGAATTGCTTCCTCTGCGCTTTATGTGCTTATTCTAAAATATTATTGATTAGATCCTGCCATGTTTTTAAAAAATTCTGTACCGGTCCTCTGAGTATTTGATTTTTTTCCAATTTCAAATAATATAACACATCAGTTTCCCACTGACTTAAAAGAGGGGAGTTTGGGTTCTTCCAGTTTATTAAAATGAGTCTACGTGCCAACAGTGTAGTGAATGCAATCACAATTTGTTTGTCTTTCTCTACTTTAAACCCCTCTGGAAGAACCCCAAACACAGCTGTTAATGGGTTAGGAGGGATTGTGAGTCTAAGGCTGTCTGAAAGGTAATTAAAAATTTTGGTCCAGAATGATGTTAATTTGGTGTGGGCCCAGAACATGTGACCCAGTGAGGCTGGGGCTTGGTTGCAACATTCGCAGATTGGATCATGCCCTGGAAACATTTTGGAGAGTTTTAGTCGAGACAGATGTGCTCGATATATAATTTTGAGTTGTATAATTGTATGCTTTGCACATATGGAGCTCGAGTGAATTCTCTGCATTGCTACTTTCCACTCCTTTTCTGATATATTAAAGGAAGGGGTTGTAAAATGATTTTATATATTGCAGAAATGCTGTCTGTGTCCTCAAAACTGAGCAATATTTTTTCCACCATAGAGGAAGGTGCAAGATGCACTGGTGAGTAGAAGGAATATGTTCTTGAGTTTGGGTTTAGAAACCTCCATGGGTCTGATAAGTTGTGGTCAGTTAAAAACTGTGTAATTGTCTTTGCAGTGTTAGATGTCATCCCCCCTCTGACAGAAGTCCTATCTAAGAGTGGATTTAAAGCACAATTAAAGTCCCCAGCCATTATAATTTTATGAGTGTTCATATTGGGAATAGATGCAGATACATTTTGCATGAATTCCCTATCATTGAGACTGGGTGCATAAACATTTATCAAAATCACTTTACAGTTAAATAGGTTGCCCATGACAATCACATATCTCCCTTCAGGATCAGATACTACATCTGATGCTACATATGAGACTGTTCTACGTACAAGAATTCCTACACCTCTAGTTTTCTTTGTAAAGCTGGAATAGAACATTTGGCCAGTCCAGTCTTTTTGCAGCCAGAACTGATCCTTAGTTAGTAAGTGGGTCTCCTGTAAAAATATCATTTTAGCATTTAGACCTGTTAGGTGAGAGAATACTTTCTCTTTAATTCGTGATTCAGGCCTTTAACATTCTAGTTTGCAAAGTTAACTGTCCCATCATGGAGACATTGATTCTGAATTTTTTATGTCATTTTGTTGTCTTAACTGGAAGTGAGTCAGCTTTAACCTTAATTTCCAATTTTCCAAGGAGTTATTGCCATGCAGCCTATTGTTATGTTGGAAGTTATAAGGATATAAAAGTATAGATTAGATATAGCTTGTTCTCCTTCTATCCCCCCCTTATCTCCCGACCCCCCATTTTGCCTCCCCATGTGAGGCTGGACCCCACTTCACAAAGTCCCAGTCCTCTGACATACCCAGAGACAGAGCACGTCCAAAACAAAACAAGCCCCCCAGCAGCGGCATCTGAGGATTAAAAAGTAGAGCTATTGATTGTCGATAAAGTCTAAATACTATAAGCATAAAATATAATCATCAACAGTCTTGAAATATTAAGACAGTAAACCCAGGGAATGGTGTTAAAAAGTGGCCCTGAATTAGCATAGTAAACCTAATGTAATAATAACAATAACAATAAACCAAGGGTATGACATTAAACAGTCTCCTTTAGGATAGTTTTTTTTTTTTAAAAAAAAAACTACTTTAATTTCTTCCACGCATGTAATTATAATTAAAACAAAAAGTGGCCAAGAAGAAAAAAGGATGTATAATTATGGTACCCGTATCATTACAAGCAGATCAGACAGCAGGTAATATCTTCTTGCCATACCATGACAGGATGTGACTCACATTCGTATTTCATATAAGCGTCGGGATCATCTTAACTCCTTTTCTGCTTCCTCCTTGGAGGAGAAGACGTAGTATTGGCCTTGAACATCCACTTTCAGTTTGGCAGGATACAAGAGGCTGTATCTGATATCGGCTTTCTGTAACCACTGTTTAATGTTGTAAAAAGCTGCACACTTAGCAGCTGTTGAGGGTGAGAAATCAGGGAAAATACGAATGTGGTTATTTTCAAATATAATATTTTGTGTCTGAGAAATGCCATTACATTAAGCTTAAATTGTAATCTCTCGAAGCGGACAATTAAAGTCATAGGTTTAGAGGTATTTGATCAACGTATGCGATAAGCTGCCGCTATCTCGTATATCTGATTTAAAGTCCTCTCCAAGGTGAGCTTTTGATTGTCATAGAGTAACAATAATCTCATTCATCAAAGTTCTGAATTAGCACAATATAATCCTCTGTAGTCGAATTTGATTCACAGTTATCCTGCCTTCAGATCCTCCCATAATGTCTCCGATCTGCAGCAATACCCTTCTTGGAAATTTCCTTTTGTATTCGGGCCAATTAAGCCATCGAATGTCATCCCTCCCCGGGCACATGATGTGAACGCGTGTACGAAGAGTGGCGTCCCCCGCCCTGCATAATTTTCATAAAAGTGCAAGCAATGAAGTACATGCCTGACATTCAGCTCAGTCCGTGCATGTCTCCCAGAGTGAGCTACTGCACAACACTTCACCTGATCTGCCACAGGTCACCATTTTGCACCTATCTGAGGTTCACACTACACTAAATGAGCATCAGTCCTGGCAATAAATTAACCATTTAGGAAAATTCTTTAATAATGTTGGATGCATTGCAGTTTTTACTTAAAGTGAGCCAGTAGCTCCAGATGGATGTACACCATACATCTGTGTGGAAACATTAAATGAGCAGCAACAGTAAATTACAGTGAACGACAGACTCCTGAAGTAAAGTAAAACTGTACTGAACTAAAAAATGTCTGTGATGAAGGACTGGGTTTGTAGGAAAAGCAGGTACAGAAATATTCAGATCCCTTCACTTTTATGCATTTTTAAAAAATTATTTTCCCCCCCAATCAACAAACAACACCCCAGAATGACAAAACAAAAACTGGATTTCATAAATTTCTGCAAACTTATTGAAAATAAAAAAACTGAAGTATCACATTGACAACAGTATTCAATTGATTGCAGATAATTAGGAAATGTTTGCATAAAATCCATCTGTCTATGCAAGGGTCTTACAGTTGGCAATGTGTATTTGAGCAAAAACCAAGTCATAATGTTGAATGACTTGCCTGCATAGTTTAGAGACAAAATTATATTTAAACACAGGTCTGGGCAAGGACACAAGAATTTCCAAAAAAAACAGTGGCCTCCATACTTCTTAAATTGAATACGTTTAGAACAGCTGCAACCCTTCCTTGATCTGGCCAACCAACCAAACTGAGCAATCCATGGAGAAAGGCATTGGTAAGAGAGGTGATCATGAACCCAGTGGCCACTCTGGCTGACCTCCATAGAACCAGAAGGACAACCACCTCTGCAACACCCTGAGCAATCTGGGCTTTATGGCAGAATCCTCTCCTTTGTAAATGACATATTAAAGCCCACTTAGAGTTTGCAAAAAGGGCATATGACAGACTCTCACACTGTGAAAAACAAGATTATCTGATCTAATGAAACAAATATTGAACTGTTTTTCCACAATTCTGACTGAAATGTCTGGAAAAACCCAGGCACGAGTCATCACCGGAACAATCCCACCATTCTCTATCATTGCATCCATCATGCTGTGTAGTATTCAGTCACTGAGACTGGGAGACGAGTCAGTGTTGAGGGAAAGCTGAACAGAGCAAAGAGTCAGGCTTAATGAAAACTTGCCTCAAAGCACACTGGAACTCCGTCCGAAGGGACAATTTCCAACAGGACAATGACTGTAGGCACAAAGTAAAGACAACACAGGATCAGCCAAGAAACAACTCTGGGAATGTTCTTCAGTTGCACAGCCAGAATCTCGCCATGAACACAATGAAATATCTCTGGGGGTACCTGAATGTAGTTGTCGTCTTGACAGGTTTCATTTAACCTGAGAGAACTTCAGATAATCTGCAGAGAAGAATGGAAGAAAAATCACCAAATCCAGAGGTGCAAGGCTCGTCGCGTCATACCCAAGACTACTCCAGGCTGTAATTGCTGTTCCAAGAAGCTTCAACTAAGTACTGAGTAAAGAGGCTGAATACACGTCAATTTTTTTGACTGCTTAAAAAAAAAAATAATAATTTGAAAAAATTCTAATATTCAGTTTTCCCTGGCTGAGAAACTGATTGCTGCTTGATGGCGGAAAAATGGAATTTAAATGATTTTAGCATAAGGTGGCACATAAAATATGCAAAAAGTGAAGGGGTCTGAATACTTTCTGAATGTACAGTAAATACAATTCAAGTATCTCAAATACGAAAGAAAATCAAATCGGCCAGTGAAGTGTTTAGCTAGAGTGGTACATGATGGCTAACTTTAACCTTAAGTTACATTAGCAAATTCAAAGTTGACATTGTGTGAAAAAACTACCAGCCTGGAACAGCAGAATGCAAAGAAAATTACATCATATGCAAAAAAAAAAAAAAATAGCCAAGAAACTGGTGTTATATTTGTATTTATGTACAAATGATGAGAGAAAAAACCATGACATATGCATCCAAAAAAAAAAATTAATTTAAATAAGTCCTTTAAAATTTGTATCTTTCATCTACGGATTCAAAATCGTATTTTAGTGGCTGCACAGTTTGACCCATGAAATCATCAATGTTTCAACAGGAGTACACTAGTTGGACGTCTCCTTCACATATTTATGGTAGATTTTATGCAGCTTTGCAATTTCTTTCTCAGGCGGTTCATTCCAGTCATACCAAAAGTACCACGACGTGTTCTCATTCACTCCAGGTGCACTTGGAGTTTTGTTGACGGCACTATGCAGATTGGTATAGTTTTCAATCCTGAATTCCACAAAAGGAACTCGATAGGGAATTAGACCTAAAAAAAAAAAAAACAAAACAAAAAATTTTAAAATCTACTGCTGATCCAACTGGCTTTCATTTTCAGTATTAGTCTTTTGAGCCAAAAGATTTTTCTGAAACTTTAAATACCTGTTGTTTTTGTGTGCCAACCCTAAGACCACTGTAACACATTTGTTTTGTAGAATCTTCCTCCTAAAATTCATGTCAGTAGACTGTTACGATATTTACTTTAAAATTACTGTCTTATCAGTTATATGGTTTGGTTAAGTTTAGAGAAATTAAAATTAAGCATTAATATAAATAACTTCTCAAAAACTAACAAAAATAACCTTCTTAACAGAATATGTGACACATTTAAACAAATACTCCCCCCTAATTAAACAGTAAAATTCACAGGATGGCATGCAAAGGACCTGAAAGTCAAGATATTTAACAAGTGCATCTCTGTGTTTGGGGGTAGCATGAAACGCTGTAACCAATTTCCATTGCAGGAGAATAAAAAAAGATGGGGCTGGTGGATTACATATTTAAAACTTTTATGTTAACATCTGGGATAGTGGGGAGATGGCATTCTATGGTTGTATTTTCATACAAGTAATCCATTTTATTTCTGATGAAAACTTTTCTTATTTTACATTGTTTTTTGTTAAGGCTTACTGGTCTTAAATTAGAGAAATTAATTTATTTCCCTTGTGGACAGGAATAAGATTTGCAAGTTGCCAGTAAATTGGCATCTCTTTCATGTGAAGTATTTGCTGGAAATGCTGTACATCTGCCAATGAGACAGAAACAAAAATGTTTTTCAGCATTACTGCAAAATTTCACCAGACTTTACTTTTGATTTTCAACCACCCAAATTCAAATTCCAATTTGAAGTATTTTGCATGGAGCTAACAAATCTTGCCCCTTACTTATGTGGGTGTCCTGCCACATCCCAAAAGCTACACCTGTCAGGCCGCCTGACTAATGTGAACTGGCACTGTATAAATGTGGCAGGGATGAACAGTATCCAGGTTAATGGACAGTCCTGCCCCTCTAATGCTGTAATTTCAACAAACAGGTTTGGTTATTAAATTAAAGGCATAAAAATAGACTAACTGACCTAGGTCATTAATACTGTGACCCTGCTTACTCCAAAGGATTATAAACCCCCCAGATGGTTATTTTCATCAGGAAATATTGCTGAATAGTCCTTTTATTCACTCACATTCTCTCTCCCACACACAGCCAGATGGGAATATCTCCCAACAAATTTGTAGGATGTGTTGGCTGATTTATATTATACTAAGATTTGTCTGGTGCAGATGAGACAGCTTACATACTGTATATATGTCCTCTGTACTTAGTGTACGGTACATTTAAAAAGAATTGCTTGCTTATTTATACTTTTCTTTTATCCTATTACAATTTATATAAGCACTCTCAGCCTTTCTCCTAATTACAATAACCTTATAAGAATAAATTGAACAGAACAAATACTGTAAAGAACAGAAGCATTTTGAAGTTAATATGACTTACTCAAAATTTCTAATAAGGATATCAATGAACCAACAACAATATGCAATAGAGAGATAAAAAAAACCTATCTACTGCATCAGCAGCATAGACCATTTCAGTTTCATGATTTATGTTTTACAGTGTTCTTGATTCTATGAATTTCACAGTATTCTCTATGAGGTATCACACAAGCATTAATGGTAATAGGATACAGTAATATTTTATTACTGAAATACTATTACATTTTGCTTTGAATTCCTTCATTCCTTTTTCCAAATACAACTTTCATGCAAAGACTTGGGGCAGGTATTTTATCAATAAAAAATGTGGTGCAAGTATACATTTATAGGGAGAAAAAACAAAACAGAGCATTTCACTTTTAAATCACTTTTAGCAGATCAACATTGTTAACGCAAAGAGATGTATTTTCATATAATTGTACAGCGGTCATCATCCATGTACAGTATTTAGGTATATCATGTACAATATAGCCTGAAAAAATGGACAGCCAAACACCTTCGGTCTATACACTCATTTTTCTAATACACAGAAGCACTGGATTTGACTGAAGTGTGGAAATGGGATAAAACTGTACACATGCCATGTCACATTTATTGGCACCCTTTTGAATTATTCAAAATTAGTTTTTCTGGAAAGAACTATATTCTCATGGCAGTGCATTCAGAATCACGTGCTAAAACTTACAGCCATTTTTATTTACACCAATATCAAATAAATTGCAAAGCTAAAATCTATACAATGTTTGTGAACACATATATCATATTCTTATAATCCATGCATTAAAAAATATATTACGTGTGTCATATATAAAAGTGTGTATAAGCTGAACTTTAGTAAAACACTTCAACATACTATATGGGCCAAGTGCCCATAGACATTTTTCTTCCAAAGTTGACCTGCTTTTCCTCCCTCAGAAAAGGGGACCTAGAAGAGGGGCACTGTTTTCAGAGTGATTAGAGATGCTTCAAAAGAAACATCCATGATCTACTGAGAACTGAATTATTCGTCACCTTGAGTTTAATATTCACCACCAAGGTCTACTGACTATAAGATACACCCAAATGGACTGAATAGATCTGAAAGTGAATAAAAAAAAATAAACTTTATATACCTCTCTCTCTCTTTTTTTTTTTACATCATGGATCATAAGGCACATACTAATTCAGCGTGAGCAGGAACTCTCAACAAAACTGAATAAAAAAAAAATAAAAAATAAAAAATCAAGTGACAAGAGAGATATGAAGAAGGCAGATTCACCAGCATTTGTGTGTCAGCTTTCATCCCTACAGACCAATGAATGTCCACTTCCATTACCTCAAAACACCACTCAAATGTACAGTTATTCCCAGTTTCAAATAAAAACTAACAGCGTCAGATCCCAAGGTGGTAATGTGTATTATGATCGTGACTGAGAGAATAAAAGTGAAAAAAAAAAAAAGGTAACTTTTACAAGTCCTATAAATGTACACCGTCTGTTATAGGCGCAAACCAAATTTATGTGTGTACTGTATAATAACAATAAGAGCAGCACACTACTCAAAACGGCAAATATAGGAAGCAGTCGGGATCGAACCAAGGACTCTTGATTACAAGTCAGCAAATCTTACCGCTACGTCACGGAAGCTGTTGTCTTTTCTTTAAACCTTTTGTGAAAGTGTTTATTTGATCTTTGGACTTCAATCTTCATACAATATATAGTTTATCCCTACATTTTGTCATTTACTACTAAAATATGAAAAATGTTTCTGTTTTAAAAATGTGTTTACACAGATTATTGTAGAAACGGAACACACATGAAATGCATGTGTTCCAAATAAAGATCTATTATTTCCACTCAAACTCCAGCACTTCACTCCGAGATAATCAAGGCATGAGCTGGGAAACTTTGTGAACATTCTGCGGTAGTGGGAGGATGGAACAGCAGGCTGCTTGCTGCTTGTCTTAATCGGCACATTTACAGGACAAAAGATGCTGGCAGAGAGGTACGAACAGATTTAAGGTGGAGCGGATCTACAAGTTTTTTCGTAGGTTCTGGTAATTCTAGTGTTAAAACTTACCTGGACCATTCTGAAGTTTTAGCTCTACCATATGCTGCACATTAACCTAGGTATGGGTTGAAGGTCATGGGTATTCAACCAGGACAATGACCGTTAAAGAACATTAAAATAAAAAAGCAACAATCTTTGTCCAAAACCTACCTAGAGAAACCAAAATCCCCATTCAACTTCTTTGACGAAGAAGTTTCAGATGACTAATCTGTTTATAGGTTACAAAAATTATACAAGAACAGTACACCCTACCTACAGTTAAAATGGTGGAGATTTCAAAATACAGTGGGGTTGCTTTGCTGCCTCTGGTGCTGAAGGTCTTAAACATATTAAAGGAATCATGACACAAGAGGCTTACTAAGCTATTATAGAGCATTATATGCTACCCAGCATCAGAAAACTATGTATGGGTTAAAGATTTTTGGTCTTCCAATGACCCAAAAAACACATCCTAAACACAAACAAATGGTTAAAAAAAAAAACAAAAAACTCACAACTGTGTTAAACCTGCCAGCAATAAGTACTGATCTTAGCCTAGTTTAAAACTAGAGCTAGACATAGTGTCAGTAGAAACTACCTGTAGAAAGATACAAGATGTTTATAGAGGGCTGGAAGAAGAATTTAGAAATGGTTGTGCAACCAAGTATTTAAAAAAAGGGTGCATATAATACAATTCATATTGAGTAAGGTCGCTGTCAAAAAATAACTCGTAATTATTTAAGCCAAAATTACATTTCACATATGTCAATTACACTTGCACTGCTGAAAATGACGAGTCCAATTCTCAAGTGTGAGCAAACTGTCAAAAAATACGTCATTGAACACACAAAACATTTGCTATCGAGGAAGAAACAATCAATATTTGTTTCTATGCATGTGCCACAAAGGTAGAAAGATTGAGTTGCTTTTGAGAGTGATAATACTTTATAACTGTCACAATGAAATTAAACAATGACAAAATGTGATTAACAATAACTGAGAAAATGAAATTAAATTAAGGGCGGTGTGTTTTAAACTTTACATAACATCTTAGCCAAGCGTCCAAATGTCTGTTATACATGGAGCTATACAGGAGAGAGATATTGTGGAAGGCTCCCAGTCTTCAGATTTCGGCACTCTTGGTCACAGATTTGTGGTTAATAATAAAATAACTGACTGACATAAAGGAATAAGGAACAAAAGGCATATTTTGTGACCTATATTATTTATACTTGCATTTCATGTTATTATTAATGTTACAATTCACAATACTTTTCATTTTTATTATTTGCGTATTTATTTATGCATTCATCCAATTTCTAAACCTATTTTTTCCTGAGCAGAAGCAGAGTCACAGGGAATCTGGAGTCTATCCTGGGAATCATGAAGCACTTTTCTTTAGTCTGTGCCAATTAAATACCACATAAATCTCATTCATCAGATTACAGTGTGCCAACTTTGCCAATCTGTACGGCCCATGTAACTATGTTGGGCTGACGGAAAACTCAACTGAAATTTAAAAAATGCATTAATCTTGTCACAAAGTTATTAAAATTAGGGTGTTCTAGTGCCATTTAACCCTTCACAATGGTAACTGAGCATCTCAACTGCAACATAAAAAATAAATCTTGTCACAACACTATGAAAATAAGGGTGGGAAAATGCTGCACAACGCTCTACACTGCTTGTTAAACATCAAAGTTAATCCTAGTCATTAAAAATGGGAATGTGACAAATTTGCCAGTCAGTTTGAACCAGGTACTCACATTGGTCTGTGCAAACCTCAGCTGCAACTTAATAAAGGCATCTGCATTTTTCAAAAATGTGACAACTAGGTGGTCCAACGCCAATTTCCTTGATTGCCAAGTTTTCCAGTCGGTCTGATCCATGTAACCCGCACTGGGACAGCAAAACACAAATGCACTTTAACAAAGGTATTCACTTTTCTCTGAAAATTACAGTGGGTCAACGGCATACTACCCTGTATAAAGCCAGTCGAACATCACATTGAAATCTGTTCATTAGATATATGGGAATATGACCAATTTGACAGTCCTTTTGACCCCTGTACCGAAATTTCAACTGCAACTTAACAAAGGCATCTTTCTTTTCTCAAAACTAGTGTAGCCCAATGCCTTCAAACCCTCTGCAGTGATCATTAAACATCCAATTTCATTCACTAGATATGGGGATGTGTCAGCTTTGCCTGTCAATTTGACCCATGTACCTAACTCATATATAACAAAGGCATCTGCCTTGTCACAAAGCCGTGAAAAATGAGGGCTGTCCAACATTACCCAGCTCTTTACTGTGCCCATTAAACATCAGAGTACATCTTACTTATTGGATATGACAGTGTGCCAAGTTTGTCATTGAGCTGGGCAAAACTGAACTAAAATTGAACATTGGCACCGGTCTTGTCACAAAACTTTGAAAATAACATTAGTCCAACTTGATGCAACTCCTTTGTATCCAATCAAGTAGAAAGTCAATTTCTTTTTTTCAGATAGAGGGCCCATTTTAGTGATGCACATTAATATCTTTTTATGCTGCAGAATATTTTGACTAGTTCTTAATGCTGAATAAGTAACTGCATTGCACTGGTTGTGTGAATAAGAAACTGGCTGGAAGCGAATACCGTCAGGCTCACATGAAATGGTCACGCTCTCCCCATATCTCCATGGGCTTTACGCCAGTCCTCCCGAAGTCTCACATGTGAAATAAATAGAAGGTCCAATGGCATACCCCTGTGATGGATTAGCGTCACAGCCTGGACTGACTATTCACTAAACAGTGTTAGGGAAAACTCCCGTCTTTGACCTCCAGTTAGATCACAAGCATGTAATACCGTGGCGGCGACAAAACTGATGACCAAAGCTTTTGCTCATTTACATGGAGTAGGATCTCTTGTCAAAAATCACTCCATTTTTCCACCTTTGTGGCAAATGTGTAGTAACAAAAATCAATTGTTTCTTCTTCAATAGAGAGTGCCTCACGCATCCAATGATGTATTTTTGACAGTTTGATCATGTTTGAGAACTGTATTCATAAATTTTCAAAAGTAAAATTATTTTTTAGAAGCAAGCATGATTTTCAGAAGCAAACATAACATTAAGAAGCACAAGCGTAATTGACATGTGTGAAATGCAAATTTGATTTAAATTTTTACAAGTTATTTTTGACAATGATCTTACTCCATGCATTCGGATCTTATGTTAACGTTTTTCTGTTAAAAAGACCACATACAAATTGAAGAGAGATCTTTTTTATTGTGTCATTTTGACATCCTATTAAATATTCTAATGATCAAAAATATGCCCATATATTTCTGAAGATATTATACTTGATATACGTAAAATCCAATGGTGAAATATAATACTGACAACCACCACTATATATTCTTCTGGATAAACTTTAGGAGGGGATTGGTAAAGGGCAAAAAGGAAACTTACCATGACCTCTGGCTTTCTCAATTTCTTTTACTAAGGATTTCTGCTGCTTTCTGCATAATCCTATTATGGGGGAAAAAAACACACACACACATTAACAACTATCAAAAAATTACTAAGCAGGGATGCACCGATACAGATACCATGTATCTGGATATCTGTTAACTAGGAGTTGAGTCCACCTATGGTCAGCCATTTCTGTTACCTCAAGCTTTGAGGTCTCCTACTAGAGATGCTTTCAGCTTTGAAAAGCTGAAAATGTATGTTCGTCTGTGTTAAAACACAAAACGTAATAGAAAATGTTACCAAACTCTATACAGGTTATTACAATTAAATTGTGTTTGCCTCGTAAATAAAGAAATAAAAATATAAAAAATTAAATAAAATAAATTAAAATAAAACATGTAAAAAATTCCAAACAGATGCATTCATAAAAAAATAAAATAAAAAAATGTTGCTTATGTCTAAGAAGAAATTCCAAAACATGAATGTGATAGCTAATTCATTAAGAGAAAAAAAAACAAACTTCGGCATTTAAACTTAATGAACAGCCTTTTATACAAAATGCATCATAAAATAATGAAGCGGTTGTACACTATTTTGGGGTTTGAGGTGTCTAACAGCAAGTACAACACACTGCCAAATCAATGCAACTGACTCATTTATTTGAAACTTTAAAACACCCCCCTTTATATTTTCCTCATATCTTTATCATGGTGAAAAATCTTGTTGCAGTTGGCAAAATCCCAAAGCAACTTATTGCTTCCTGCTTACATAGTTATTTCCAGACACAAGTAAGGAGAGACACATTGTATTAGTTATTACAGACATAAGACAAACTATTATGGTAGATATATTCTGCAGAAAGGGAAATTAACATTCTTCTTCTTTCGATCTGCTGCAGTTAGGGGTTGCCACAGCAGATCATCTTCTTTCATATTTTTCTGTTCTCTGCATCACCTGCATGTCCTCTCTCATCACATCCATAAACCTTCTAATAGGCCTTCCTCTTTTCCTCTTGCCTGGCAGCTCAATCTTTAACATCCTTCTCCCAATATACTCTGCATCTCTCCACTGCACATGTCTAAACCAACGCAATCTCGCCTCTCTGACTTTGTTTCCCAACCGTCCAACTTGAGTTGGCCCTCTAATATACTCATTTCTAATCCTGTCCATCCTCATCACACCCAGTGCATCTTTAACTCTGCCAGCTCCAGCTCCATCTCCTGCTTTCTGGTCAGTGCCACCGTCTTTAACCCTTATAACATAGTTGGTCTCACTACTGTCCTGTAGACCTTCCCAGAAAGAGAAATTAAAATTATTATAAAATTAAAATGCAATCTCTTTTTTGCCATTTATTTTTTCAAAGTCTACATGCAAGGATGCAGAAAAAAATAAAAATACAATAACACCATTTGCAATTTCATTTTCCACACACATCAGTCATTTGTGAAATTTTTAAAAATAAAATAACTCTTGTCATTTCATTTTCCATTATGTCTTTTAATCTTCCACACCTGTCTTAGTGTGTCATGATTAAAATGAAAATGCAAACCCCATAGATTTGCTTTTTCTTCATGACATGTGTAATAACTGCTAAAATGAACATGCAATATTTCCTTTGTATTTTCTTTTCCATTAGTTTTGCAGTACATATGTGACAAAATTTAAAGAAAAACTCAAAATGGATAAATCAATCATAAAGTCCCTGTTCGGATATTCGTTTTAACTCTGAACAGCAATGACGATGCAAAAATGAAAAGCCAAATGCAAACAGGCACTGGCATCACCTGTTGCTCACTGAATTTACATTTTCCACTTTGCATTCCTTTACTGGTATTGAAATCTTTGGCCCCAGTTTTAGAAGAATTTTGATGTGACACTAGTGAGATGGCAAGCTCAAACACAGAGCAGCTTTCCTGCCAAAAATCCAATTCCCATCCACTCCTGTTGTGATATCTGGCATTTCTGAAACTCTTCTGAACTCTCCATTCCAACAGTTTCAGAGTATGTATTATACTGTAGTGGGATCAGTTTACAAGTGAGCCCTTAAGTTGCCTTCCCAGTGCAAGGGATCTCATCTGTAGCTTCAGGAACCGTTTTGTCCAAAATAAACCAAAGTTGTGAAAGCGAGTTGAGAGTTGTTACAGAGTAACCGATGCCAGGATGAGTGCCTTTAGAGTGTTGAAATGTTAAACGATTTCTGTACTAAAAAATAAATTGTCCTTAATACAAGAGTCATAACCATATTTCATATGTGTGGTCATAGGGGAATGATGGACTTGTAGCTTTGAATGCCTACTAGACAGTCTTGGTGTCACGATTACTCCTAAACCATTAACAGCTATGTTTAATGTACTCCCAGATGGGCTTAAAATGGAAAACGATAAACCGACTAGAATTGTCATTACCACACTACTAGTAAGAAGACTTATCTTTCTCAATTGCAAAAATCCCAGCCCACCTATTTTAAGTCCGTGGTTTAGTGATACTATTTAAAATTGGAAGAAAAAAAAATATATATTCTTACTTAGAGGATCTGTCCAAAACTTTTTACGAATAAGGCAAGATCGAATTAATCAAATCTTAGAATAAGCATTTATACTGGGGAAGAGAACATTCTCCATTCTTTGTTGTTTTTAAAGGTTTGCTCATGCTGTTGCTCTCCATACTTCTCTCAGGTGGGATTGAATTATGGTTTGTTAAGTTTGACATGATTGTATATAAATGTTCTTCAAATAAAATCAAAAAATGAAAAGATAGGTCATTTGTAATAACACAGCAGAAGTGTTTTAATATTTTACTTTAATGAAACATCAAACTGAAAAGTTACTAAATGAAGCGGTCAAAGTAAAGCATTTGGGCATGAGAGGAGTTCGGAGCAAACCATTTATCAATTTAGAAAGGATGGGTAGCATGTCTTTCAGGTTGTGATTAATAAGGATGATGAAAAATTATTCACATCCTAGTGGGTGCTGGAAGATTTTGCAGAATTGTGTCCATTTCTGTTCCTGGGAAAGTGTTGCTTTAAAGGTGATGAAGGTGAGAATATTGCCTTGAGACTGACAGACTGGAAAAGTGTTTTATTTAAGCAGAAGGGTATACTTCAATGACCAGAGTATCAATAACCCCGGTTTTGACTGGAAACGCCTGTGCATGTAAAATGAGACTACAGCTGAAAACTGAATATCAGATACACAAAGATATGCTTTGTGAACTAAGTAAATACCTCAAGGTAACTTGTATGAGATGCTACATTAGGTTGGGTTACAGGGATCACTACTATTATGTGTCATTAAGTGTTCATGGAACAAATTAAACATTATATTTGGCACAATATATTTAAAATGTGTAAAGATCTCTGCAAAGTGCAAAATGTGTCAACACTTCTGTTCATAACCCTCACTTGACAGGAGGGTACCATCTTTGTTATTTGCAGAAGATGTAGTCCTCTTGCCCTCCATTTGATAGCAAGCATGTACTGGAATAGTTTAGAGTAGAATGTGGCACAGAAAGAATTAAAATTATGTGTTTTAAATCCAAGTACATGGCATGATAGCCTGGAGGAAGACTTACTGTTTTTCAGGTAGCTTAATAGCAGTGGAAATTTCCAAAAAGGAACTGGAAACCAGAAACTAAGATTAGTCTTCCCAACTTAGTCATTCTCACAACTGTCACCAGGAAAAGTAGATGCAAAACGAGATGAAACAGTACTAAATGCATGCAAGTGATAACACACAATGTTGCATTATTTTCTACCAAAAGAATAAGCAAACCAAAGTGACTGTTAAAGATTTATTTTTCAAGAAAATTTTACCTACCAGTTTTGGTTGCATCATGTATTACTCCTGTGTGACTGCTGATAAACTGATCTAAAAGCTTGATATTCTATATAAAAAAAACATCAAGAGAAAGCAGACTATATTATTAACTTTGAAATACTTTTAATATGCATGTTCTAATTTTTAAGATTTTTTAACAAACAACTACTCTCATTCATTTAATACTGAAATGGTAGACCCATGAAATGCTGGAGGGATCATCTCTCTCCACTAGCATGAAGGCATCTGGAAGTCCCCCAGGAGCAACTGGAAGAAGTTGATAGGGATTGGTTGGCCACATTTGTTCAGCTTGATGTTTTGCCACCACATCCCAAACCAGAAAAAGCATATTGATAATGATGATGAAACAGTAGTAATGGAATAAAACACTAAATACAGACTAGGTACTAAAACTTTCAAAATTAACATGCTGATTTATACCTGCAACAGCCACTAGTTTAATACAAAAAATGTTTAGAGTCTTTGTATAATGAAATTAAAATGTCATTTACTGAAAGAAAAATTCTGTTGAAAATTCTATTTTGATAAACACTCACTCTGTAGTCCATAATTATATTTTTATCTCTGCATACAGGACAGGGGTTGCCACTGATTTTATTTCCTCTCTATAAAAAAAATTATTCAAAAACAGTAATAAGTAATGTTATTCAAAAAAAAAACAATATATATAATATAAACAAACCAGTTAATAATAAAAACAACAAGGTTAAATTTAAAACAGGCAACTACAAATTTTACATATTATGTGGATACCATCTTTTTCCAAATGTTTGTTATCAGAGTGAACATCAGAAATATGTTAAATATATTTATGTGTGTTTTACGAATGGCCTTATAACTGTATGCCCTTGCAAGAGACACTATATAAAATATTAATTACATCATTTAGGAAGAGCTGCAACCTTCAAAAACATTAAAATTTGAATAGTAAAGCAGGGCTTACAAATCTGCCTTTCATCTACAATAACTGTTCTCTATAAACTGGTCTGAAAATATAAAGATCTGGGCATGTATATGTATTTGTAGGTGGACGCTGCATTTTGAAATAGCCAGACCACCTGTAAGTACAGAGAGGGAACAAAACCTCATACATACTGCATTTGAATCTTAGAGACTTACAGGCCACCACCTCAGCCCCTACTCGCTACACAAGTATACAGTTCAATAACCTGTACAATCAGTTCTAAATCTTATTTAGTATGGCATGAGGTACACAGATAGCATTTGATGTCTAAAAGCCAGAGGTGATGGATGAAACCATTTTCTGAAGCCTGACAGAATATGTCTGCTTAAAATGCCACAGGCACTTTGAATTTATTAACAGGGCATGGTAACTATACTGTTGTTCTGATAAACCAGGTGCTTGATGTTGAGAACCTGATAGTCATACTGTGTCAACACTGCATCTGGCATTATTACAGGGGGCACAAATAATCTACTCTTTGTGCCATGAGAAACCCTTTATAACGTGTGCTTGTCAGGTGTTGCGGGAACTGTAAGAAGACAATTAATTTGTCATTTGCTTCAGTAAAGTCATTAGCCAGTAAAGTTCTGGAAGCAAGTTCTTTAGATGGATAAGAAAAAGAAACCTCAACAAAGTGACTGCTGAGTAGAGAAAGTAATTAACAGACAATACAAAGCATTTTGGTGTCTACATTTTTGCTAGGGAACTTCAGAATCTAAACTCTTGTACCAAAGAGTAACCCTTTTCCCTATGACGTTGCAGAGGACACAGCAAATAACCTAACTGAGAAAATGACCCACACCATAAACAAAGGACCACATGGCAAAGAGGAAGAGTCAAATGAAATGAAAGAAGAGTCCTCCTCTTCAACACAGAGTAACAATAGCATCAACTCCGCACAACTAGACGTCACCTTTAAAGGCTTGGTATCATAAAACTGTTTATCTGTACCAAGATTACTTAAAACCCTAAAGAGCCAGTAAAAGGCCAGCTTCTTTGGAGCTGCATGTCTGTCTTCTATATTTATTATACACAGTTATTATATTTCTATAATCCTTGGATTTATCAATAAACTGTATTATTTTGTTCTTTAAAATGAGTGTGCATCAGTTACCTTGCTACAAATCTAATGGCCAGAAGACCTGCCTCCTACAACAGAGAAAGGTTAAGAAAAATAAAGTAGCAGCCTTACCAAATAAATAAATTACTGGCATTGCTGAAGGCAAAACTGATAATTAACCGAAGTTAAAATCTCTCACTTCCGTATACTGGATAAAACAGATTAATAATTTTTCACTATATTTTTCAATGACATTAACTTTATACATATATTTAAGGCTAGTAAAAACCAGCATACGTAAGCCTTTTCAAGTTTTGTGCTATGATAACTAAATAGGATTTTTCCATATTGGTGAATTTATTGATCTCTGAACTCCCACTTACTCTTTTCAAATAATCTGTACTGTACTCCTCATGCAAGTTTTATTTTTCTCTGGTCAATGTAAACTACTGAATGTATAAGTTACACTGAAAATGTGTAGTAAGAATAATTTTACCCATCTAAAGATAAGGACAGGCTTTGACACAAAGGTCTCATAATACAGTTGTAAGAAAACGTTTGTGAAGCCATTGGAATTCCCTGTATTTCAGTGTCAAAAGAACAATTTTTGCAATTAAAGCAATTAAAACTGCTTGTGTGTTTAAAGTTTAAGAAGATTTTGGTTGTTTATTACTGAACCTTAGTTGATATGAGAAATTAATACAAAAATCCAGGTAATTTCAAAGGGTTCCCAGTCTTTGACTTGAAATTGTATAGCTATGATTCACTTATTAACAAATACACAGTAAATCACCCAAGAACTAAAAATAATTCATAAATTACAGAAAACCACCTTTGTGCTCATACTCACAATACAAGTTTTACGTGTCTTCTGGGGTGGAATTCCACCCTTATGGTTTCTTCGATAATCAGCCCAAATTGGACGGTTACCATATTTTTCTATATATTCTAAAAGAAAAAAAAAAAAAAGTTAAAAAAATAAGAAAGCACACTCTTTTTGCAAACACTTGACATATTCCTTTCAAAGATCAAATTTCAGTTACTCAGAGAGCAATTTATAATTTTTTATTCTAAATACTTTGGCAATAAAAATATCTCTCTATTCATATTCCATTTATAGTTCCACATCCTAAAGATGTGTGTGTTGGTTTAACTATTTACACTACATTACACCCCCCATAAGTAAGTGTAATGAACATGCCCAAAGGCATACAGGAATCTTGTTCAGGCCTTCCCTCTACTTTGCAAGTGATAGGTTTCAGTGCCACATCTCTGAACTTGATTAACATTTATGTATTGTTTATAAATGTGCATATACTCATTTCACAGAAATTAGGAGGAGTGCCTTTTGCTCTGTTAATAATAATTTAACAAGGCAGTTTAACCTTTTGCATTACAGTGGCCTTGTACAAAAAATTATAGTTAAAAATACAGGTGCAAACTAATTTTCAAGCTTAAGAGAATGTAAAAGAGATTCAATCTTGTCCATCAGTTTTGCTTTTTTTTAATTTTACATAAAGTATTTAGCTTAAACTGACCTAATTTTCAGCTAAAGACTTTGCCATTAAGAACATGTAATTTATAACTCATCATCACAAATGTTGAATAAATCTTGATGTTTCTGTACTTTTACATATCAATTGAAACCTAGTAGATAAGCAAACATCTGTTGGAAATAAACATTATCTAAGCTCTTCCACTAGTACCTGTAAGTGGGCTGGTTCCCAATTTATATCCACAATGTTTTTTTTCTGAAAGTCAATGGATAAACCCTGGAAACGAATATAGTTTGCTTGGTTCCTGCTTGGTACATGGAATACATAGACACTGGAGAAGCACAGTAACATCTTAGTTATCTGAATGTTACAAGTTTATCACAGTTGAAACTTGGAAATTAAATTAAATAATTACATGAATTTTGACTATTACAATGCTGTACTATTAATGGTGAAATATTCTGAACACAGTGTCAATTAAGTCCGTTCCGAAAACCCCCGCCCGCCGTCACACAAGACATGCTATTGTTTAAAAACAAAAACTAAAAAAAAAAACATTAAAATACCTTCACTTTCAAAATATTCCCAGGGCTTTTCCTTGTAACGCTCTGTATTGTCAAAAGGATTTTTGTTAGCGGATGTGCAAAATAAGCTTGAAATGGGCTTAACAAGATGCAAATTCTTATGCCAAGTCTGGAAAGGAAGCTGGAAAAAAACAGATATAAAGATTATAAATCATAACTATAAATTTCCAAATAAATTTGACTGAATACTGTGCAGTTTATCATAAACATAATCAGTAACATATATAAATACATTTTACAAAACAAAAATGTAAGAATTTCTAAATTTTACACATATAAAATATCATGTATATTTATTACATTCTGCAAAAAGCTTGAACCATACATCTAAATGTAATGCAGACAAATATGTAGTGACAAATATGTAGTGAGTAATAAAATTATATAATGCCATGCAAATTATTTCAAAATAAGAAACTGACCTCCTTCAAATGTCAACTTTGCTAAGATTAAGGTCAGGGAAAAACACTGAAGATCTGTACAGTTTACAAGACCAACATATATTAGATCAAGAAATGTAGTTTGAGAAAAACCTAAAGAATTTAACAGGACACAAGAAGTAGGGTGTTAAAATAACCACCAAATACTCATTGACCAGTTTTCTAACCTGCTTCATCTAGTTCAGTCTGACAGGAAACTAGTGTCTGTCCCAATGGCACTGGTTGGAAGCTGACCCTGGACTGAGTACCACCATCATCAAACTGCACACTCAAGTATGCAGTTACACTCTTTCATACAGGGCCTATTTAGAACTGCCAATAAGAATGTTTTTGTATATTGGTGGAAAACCGAAGTACCCACTATCAAGAGGAAAACCCCATGTACCTACAGGAAGAACATATCAATCCCACATAAAGAGTAATGTACATTTGGGATTAGTACAGGTGTAAAATGATTTCATATAAAAATAGTACCATCTAATTAAAATAATCCTCTACACCTTAAAATATTCAGTAAGGGATCAGTGAAGAATAAGAAATGCAATATTACATCATTTTCCACTAGTTAACATCACCAAAACACTGGCAAGTATTAAGTTAAGTATTAAGTTGCCAGTAATGCAAGAAGAACTGAAAGCACCGCTAAAAGTTTTTACTATATTCTTTTATACAAGTAATACCATTAGCAATTTGTCTCATAAACCTTTAAATAAATCATACCCTTGGCTCAAAAACGATGAAATGATGCCATTTGCTTGTATACTGTGAGGTGTAGATGTCAAACAAAATTGCATATATAAAGCCATGCACAGGTCTACCAGGCAAATGTGAGAGTACCTGCACTGTACATTTATTTGTTCCGTAAATTTTACCATTCAGAGGAAAAGGACCCTTAACATTATGGTGAACAAATTTGGATCCCGAATGAAGATTACAGGTATTTTACAGCGATCGTCCAGACTCAGTAGAACTGGGGTTAGAACATATAACTTTGAGACAAAACGATCAGACTTATACTATGTCAAGTAGAAAAAGTGTACCCCGCGTATCCTTCAGGTATTTAAAAACACCGCTTCAGTTATCCTTGTGACACTGTTACTGCATTATGTTGCCCCAGGGCAGATGACACAAAAAATTCTCCGGTTACTTTCCATACTTATACTTATAACTATAAAAAGCGGTACAGTTTTTACCTGTTCTGCACGAAAGATGGTGAATAAGACACCAGACGAAACAGTCGACCCCAGTCTTAGCACGCTATGCAAGCGAGCCGCCATTTTGACATCCTGAGCTAGGGTAAAGGAAAAATAAACCACGTGATTATAGATGCCGTAGACTATTTTGACGTATCGCGAGAAGAAGAAGAAGCAGTGCCAGGAAATATACGTGTGTGTGTCACTAAGCGCAGATCGAGTAGGTATTGTAGATCTTGTAGTGAATGTGTTTTTTTTTATTTTTTGCAAAACGGACACCAAGAAGCATTGATAAACAGAACATGTCCCTTCACCCTTTTATTTCGGCATTTATCGGGACACTTTTGGCTTTTCCGGCGCTCTCCTAGACAAGGAATTGTTTCAGGACTATAGTAAACTGCCACGCCCTCTTAAGTTATCTCCTTTTTTAATTGTCCTTAGGCACTGTAATTGCATATTCCAGACCCTTGCACTAGGAAAACTAGCCATTGCATCATTCTAGAGAGAACGGCTTAAAAACAACACCAGTTAATAACTTCGATCTGGGGACTTTACACATTTCAAAGAAAGATAACGCATAACTACCGGAATAAGTTTCATCATGATTCGGAAATGGTTAATGTGGCATTATTTATGGATGAATATTAGTAGAACGAAGTGCTACGTGTTTCCATCTGTTTGAAAATATTTTAATGGTGTTTTGGATCGAGAGAGGAAAAAAAATGAATTCCAGCTAGTGCGTCGTTCCCAAAATTCCGATAACAATTCTTGGCTGGCTTTATTGTATCCCAACCATCACGGTTTATGATTTTACGTTAGTTGTTTGAGATCACATCGTCAAGATTTACAAATTAATCCTCGTTAAAACTGTCCCCCTTTGCAGCAGTATGATGCCTTAAACATTTGTAATTTGATTATTCAATTGGTTGTGTGAGAATAAGTCTTTTTCACAAAGACTTATAATGTAGAATAACTGAATATGAGTTGTAAAAATACAACCTTGTTTTTCATTAAATGGCATGAATGTATTATATGGGTGAAAGATGTCCCTAATGACAAGAAACAGTTAATGAGTTATTATTGAATCCTAGTTATGTTTAATTATCACTCGTTTTAAGAGGAATTGCACATGTAAGTTAAACCGTAAACTTGCCAAACAATATTTTTATATGACTCCTTTCACAGAGCTCCCCATTTCAAGACATTACAAGAAAACTAGAATACAATTTAAAGTAACTAATAATGTAAATATAATGCAACAAAGTGCATGATTGTATAGCTTATCTATTTCACATTAGGAAGACAGGCTTTAAGACAAGGTAGATACACTTACTAATCGTGGCACTGCCATTGGTTGTTGATTAGCACATGGAGTAAGAACTTCACTGTATTTGTACATGTCACAATATTGACACTATGATTATTTACAAAGAAATGAACTTTGAAAGCTCTATATAAATAGTCATAAACTGAGATAGCACAAAGAGATAAAAATAACATCAAATGAAATTGAGATATATTTTGGGATGAGGAAGGAGGCTGAAGCAGGAAGACAAAACCTATGCAGACAACAGTGACTGAGCTTAGGTTTTGAACATAGTCCCCCTGAATGTTGATGACAAGTGAGTGTTTTGTTAGCACTTTACTACTTTCACTTTGTCAGTTTAGTACTGCTACTGTTATTTGGAATAATGCTAATCAATTTTGGATTAAATTGTTGAAGCTGTTTAAAAAGATGCCATGTGGTGGCTTGGTTCATTCTGTATAAGCAAGGTATAAAACGAATGATAAATAAATAGATAGATAGATACTTTATTAACCCCAAGGGTAAATTCACATAATCCAGCAGCAGTATACTGATACAAAAAAAAAAACTATTATATTAAAGAGTAATAAAAATGCATGTAAAAACAGACAATAACTTTGAATAATGTTAGCATTTGCTCTCCCGGGTGGAATTGAAGAGTCGCATAGTGTGGGGGAGGAATGATCTCCTCAGTCTGTCAGTGCAGCAAGACAGTGACAAAAGTCTGTCAATGAAGGTACTCCTTTGTGGATGTGGATGACATTAAACTAAACATACTTGTATAATTAATGATTGCTATTGTCGTGGCGAAGAATTCGTCAATAGAAGGCTTTTTACCTGAAAATGAAGGCTATTAGGACTCGAGATAGACAGAATTTTAAAGCTTTATTGCAATAAAGCAACACAAATAACAACACGGACTCAACCCAATATGGCCAAATTGAACTGGGCCCCGAACGGTTCAGCAATCGAAGTTTACATAACAATTTATCACTTTGACCTCGTTCAATTAGCTCATTTGCTGTTTTCCTCTGACTCCCTTCTACTCCTGTCCGGCCAATTTCTCATCTCCCTGCAGCTGAGCCCCTGGTATTTCACTGTCTATTGTTCATTTCTAGTTTCTGTTTTTGCTTATTTCTTTCACTGGCCAAGGCCAGTACAGACGTTAATCTTCCTTATATGGGCTTTCCTCTCATCACTTCCTCTTTCTCGGACTTTTAAGATTTTTTTTCTGATGCCCAAAGCTAAGCTTTTAAATAAAGGAAATATATGTGCTTTTATTTAATCATTGCGTAGCAGTCCTGACTTGTCTTAATTTCTATGCTAAAGTTAATTTCTAATATATTCTTCTATATTTATTGCTAATGCCTGAATATACTAATGTTTCTTTCATGCATTACATCATTGTGCCCTTGCTTACAGTAAAAGTCTTTTCCTGCCTTATTTGCTGATTCACCAATCCAGCTGGTTTCTTATGTGCCTACAAGAGCCATTCTTCTCTCTGTGGTATCGTTCTATAGCTTCCCAGCTTTGAATATAGGTGTTCTCAATCTCCTTATTCTGTTCTAATCTGGTTTCTACACGCTATTTTTGTTCTTGTTTTGTTCTTTTCCCATACTAGCAATTCTGCTTTAAGATTAAAAAATAATGCAAAATGACTGATTTTTAGTTAGCTATTTACTTGACCTATCTTATTTGCTTAACATTCTATTTTATGCTTAATCTATTGTTTTAGAAGCTTTTAATTACTTTTTATGGCTCCTTATGTTAATTTGCTATTTTATGCTAATATAAAAAATTTTCCTTCTACACTATATGCATAATTTTAGAGAGGCATCATTCATAAAATGAAATAATTAATAATTAATATTAATGCTAGTAATCTGAAAGCAGAAAAGCTACAAGAATAGGGAAAATAATGTAAAATATTGTTGCCTATTAATCACTTAACACGAAACATTATTGTAATAAACCATCAACTGTTATTGAAAAAAATCCAGTAGCATTTACCATAACTTTCAATATTTTTTTCAGTTGCAAATGCAAACAATACTTTTAAATGTTTGTGACTGTCATTTATGTACGCAATACATGTCAATTTCAATAGAAATCTAATCAGTTCCAATAGCCTCGTCAGTATGACAGCTGCAAAACTGGTAAAAAAAAACGGTCCGTTCTCAATACAACGCAAAACGTTCAATTATAGTGCTCAATATTAAATCTGTGCCTAAGACACTTTCCTGATGGTTGTGAATCGTTACATATTTTAAAGTGAACCTCTTCAGCTTTTGAAAGTAAAGGTGACTATAAGAAATGAGTTACTTAATATCTTTATAACGCATTGGCTAAAGATAAAACAAAGGGAGTTTGAATAAAACAGCATAGAATTTTTAAAATGTGCGACGTCATCCTTGCTCCAGGGGCCATTCGAATCAATGATTTGCACTGGTATGTTTTGATTGGAAATAAAATATATATTCCTTAATCACTGAATATGAACGCATCAACAACTTTAAACGTAGCAGGGCGCTTTAAAACCCAGCGCAGTATGTTAGTTTTAAGAAACGGTTTACCAGTTATTATTTATGCATGAGAACACGTATACAGTATTTAATTTCTGAGTTCATAAGAAGCTGCCCTGCCTTGAATCACCATGTTGGCAAATCCATTATCGCCATTGGGGCAATAAAAATCATAATATCTGTATTAAACTGAATGTGCTGTACTGGGGGAGCTGAAACCTATCCGAGAAACATAGCGCGCAATAAATGAGCAAACCCTACCGTAGTAATCTTTCTATTGCTGAAAAGGACACGGGGAATATGCCCACTTTCAGTAACACCTCCCCACTTAACGTAACCAATTGTTTGCCCAGCACTAACACGCCTCTCTCAATTCGTCTAGTGACTGGTCGTATAAAAATGATAGGCGAGTTCTATAACCGAAGAAAAAACAATGCGCGGTGCTTCTTAAACGTTCAATTGATAATCTGTATTTATTTTATTGATAGTTTCAAACTGTCAGTAATATAACGAATGGAAAAGCATAATCACATTTTTGGGCAGTGTCACGTAAAGTATTGTATGACCTACATATTTGCAGTACGCCTGTCGCTACCCGATCTGCGGTGCCTACCCGATTTGCGCGCGCATGCGCACGCATTCGCACCCCTTTACTATTACGACCCTGTCCGATCTGCGTTTTTTTAATTTGCGACATGAGTCCCCATCCGATTTGTCTCGCGCAAGCGCTCTCTGCTTAATTAAAATTCATTTCACGACGCCGCTCGATTTGTTCTGCGCATGTCAAATGTTTTACGATACACGTCACTCGACAGGTTTGACTTGTACTTGCGAGTCATTTTTGTGGTGTCGTTTAACTCCGTCTGTAAGTGGACTTGTTACTGGAAAAGATGGCAACTTTTGAATTTTATAGCGTCATGGAATATGTGTCGCCTGAAACATTTAACTCCAGTCGAATGAAGAGGGAGCGAAATGAAATGCGACGTGTGTCTGTGAACTTTATAATGGCCATCTACAGCTTTTTGTAAGTACATCACTTTTAGTTAAACCACTTTGTAATCTCGTGGTTTAATCGTAAAAATCATAGCATTTTCCGTGTTTGGATTAATGGATTAATAGATGTATGTAATTTATTTCGTAACACCCTATTAGCATTTGGTGGTGTGTTTCTTTTAACATTTGTCCACATTTGTTTATCTTAAAGAGTGAACGGCGTGGTAATTGTTAAGCAAAACAATGTAATCGAGGTGTCGAATTAGGCATAGAATTAGGAGTGCAGGACTGACACACTCGACCGGTGTAAAGTGTGCCCTCCAAAGCCATCGGTATTTTTTTTTATTATGTTGCTATCGGATTACATCAATGCAATAGTTTTTCCATAATAAAGTTAACAAAATACAATGGTGAAGGCTATATTACATACAAGAGTAGCAACAACTAAGTTATTACAAGAAAGCAGGATGCAGATAATAGCATTACAAATTGTTAATGGATTTCTTTAACCTTATTTAGTAGAAAATAATTCCATTGTTAAAAACAGGCAATTTTAAAATTTATATCCAAAGCCATCAGAGAAGTGTGGTGTGGCACAATGACGGCTGGGCACCTGCTGTTGTCATGTGTTATAAGCTTCTAGAAGTTCACATACATACATTTAACTGAATATAATGGAGGAGCCTTGCTCCTTAGAGATAACTTATTTCTTATTGCTGCAGTTAGAAGTGCAATGCCACTTTATTGTATTTTTTTCTCTTGATACTATAGGATGTCTGGTGGTAACCAGCCTTCCGTGTGGCTGAACAGATGCCAGTGTAACCGCATTCTGAGACACAACTGGATGTCCTTTCCTTCTGCTTTTAAGATTCCCAATTCGAGATGATGTGCAGTTCATGTTAGATTTTCGATTTCTACAGGTAAGACAACTGAGGCTTCCAGTTTCAAAAGTAATTTGTGCACAATTCCTGCAAAGCCTCCCAATATTTATTACTTGATTGGTAATATTTTGCTGCCTTGAATACTGTACTGTATGTCTGCTCACTCTGTCCAGTAACTAACACAGCTTTCTAATTTTAGACAGGAAAGCCTCAGAGTGTGAATCCTCACAAACAAAGAGACTGAGGTGCATCAGTCCCAACAGTCACTAAACAGGGATATTGTTCTGTTTTGCAAAATAACATTTATGTTCTTAAGTTACTGTGCTTTGTTGTTGGATTTTGAAAGAACCGAGACTTAATTTTAAATTAATACAAAACTAAGGCAGGAGAGAAAAACAAAGATGTTTTCATGCAAGTACTGACACCTGAGCACATTACATTAGAAGTTCAGATATACAGAGATTATAACACAATGTCTACTGTATGTGTAATGTAAAGGGAAAAAACGATGTTACATATAATGACAAGTTAAGTTGGGGTTCTTTCAAAATCCAACAAAAAAACACAATTAAGAATAATATTATTAGTTAAGACTTTACTCTAAGCAGACCTTTATCTATTGTGATGGTTTACTTCGTTAATAATTGATCTACAGATGAACCAAGAAAGGAGGCAGAATAAGAAGTAAGAGTACACTTTATTAATGTTTGAACGTGTATCGTCGTGTATCTACTGTGTTTATTATGTTGTTACAGTGAAGTAGAAGAGTCCGGTTGTGTTATGGGGCAGCAGTTAAAGAACAAGGACGGAGAGATTTGTGCCATGTTGAAGTAGCGGCTGGCCCTCCTGACACTTCTAGAGTCCTCCATCTCAATCTCTGGTCTGATCTGCTGTGCCTTTGCCAAGTGATCAGGAGGTATTGGCCTTTTTGTCTCAGTCTCATTACACTGGCTGTCTGTCTCACTTAGAATTGATTTTAAGGTTCTATTAAATAATTAGAAGGCTTTGAGTATTTTAGACCCTGCCTGTTTTTTCGAGTGTCTGCTCCCAACATTTCTGTTCTCAAACATTACTTTGCTTTTTATTCGAAGATCAACCATAAAAACCAGCAATTTTCTGTATTCGTACAACAAAATCTGGAATGCTTTGCTATGAGAGAAGTGCCAGGCTACAAATGTCAAGCATTTCTAAAAACTTCAACAAGCTCACTTTTCTAATTTGGCTTTTTCTTAGTTACTTGGATTGGTTGTAATAGATTAGAAATGGTATTGTTTACACTTTATAAGCTCTGTACTGGGCATTAACATCTGCTGTGTTTCTCTGTTGTTTTTTTTCCAGTTTATTCCAATGGTGGCCCCCTGAGTCTCCACCGTCTGTTACATCAACTCCAACTGCCTGTGAAAGAAGAAAAGTTCACAAGACGTCCTGAAATGGAATTGTGATTGGAGTGAGACGGCCACAATTATGTATGCTTGGATGTGCAGAGGGGGTCTGTGTGGGCTTTAGCTTGGGACCCCCAGAGGTTTATTATCTCCAGTATCCTTGAAGGCTGCAAATTTGTCTTTGTCCCCAGCAATTTGACCAGGCAGTATATTTATTACAAAGGACAAGGACCCCTCCATTTGCTTCTTATTTACTTTTATAATACCTTCAGTTTTCTTGTAACTGTATATTTTTGTGTAGCAATTTGAGCTGCACTTGTAAGCAAAGGTGATGTAGAAATATTATTAGTGAACAAATGTTAAGGGACAGATCAGGAAAAAGTCAGTTTAAAAAGAACAGAATTTTTATGGAATATTACTGGATAAGAACTCTTTGACTCTGAGTAGCATCTTGTTCATAAAGCTAAAATAGCATTTTTCCTTTTTTGACAAATTTAGTGATTCACTTTTATTGTGTTCAAAACCTTGGCTAACATTTTTTTTTAAATACTAAGGTAAAAATCTGTAAATATATTTGTGCTCTCCTTCCCTAATACTTTTTAATACCACCCCTTGTTGGCCATTTTCATTGTAGTTGTGTTCTAGTTAAATGCATTTACCATTTATACATCTTTATGATTTCTGAATTTTCTACTCATAATATATATACAGTATATATACAGTACATATAAATATGGGTTTGTAATTTGTTTTTGAGAAACATTGTTCACAGATCTTTCACTTTTATTTTTAAATGTACCATTTATTCCTTCAATAAAAATGTACGATAAGTGTATTGTATTTCCTTTTTTTTAAGTTATAAAAATGAACTGGCTCTGTTTCAATATGGGTGAATAAAATCACTGACATGAGACAAGGAGTCTGCACACAAACAGCGCTGCGTTATGTTAATTAAACTTGTAAGAATGAATATCACTGCCCTCTGTCCACATGGTGTTCATCATAAACTAAACTACTTCATGCTGTTTAAATTCTGCTCAGTTAGTGGAGAATATTTTATTTTACAGCTGTTAAATTCAGTTCAGTTTTATTATATTAATAGGTAAGTTGGTTTCTCAGTGTGTTTTACAGAGACACCTTGAAATAAAATTAAAAACACATCACTAAGAACAAACATATTACAAATATGAACTACAGCAACAAGCACTTACTGTAAAAAAAAAATAGATCAAATAGATTCAAGTAATAACAGCACATTTCCTTAATTTAAGTCTGCGGATATAAAGTTAAACTTCTTTGTAAGATTAATAGCCATTGGAATAAATGAGGATTTGAACCGGTGGCTTTATGCTCTTGATTTCTTCAGCATTTGACCTGATTGCACAACTGAGAACGAATTAAAGAATTTTAACAAGTGGACAGTCACACTTAATACTAAGTCAGCACAATGCCATGCAACACAGTGTTAATTCATTTCTTTTTTTTTGAAAAAGGATCATATATTTCTATAAAACTGGTTGGATACATTAGGTTTTGTAAACCTGATGCCTTAAGACAAATGGCAATTTTATTAATAATAATTGATGTCTAAAGATATTTTTAAACAAACACAATTTGCACATAAGAGGGAAATTGCAACAATAGATCAAAACGGAAAGGAAACTTTATATGATTTATTAGTGAGTGGGAAAATAAAAACACTACATACTTTTATTAGTACCTGCCAAATAATGCAAAGAGTACACAGCGTGTAGTTCGCCCTAATTGGGGCTTATCAGGTGTGCACACAAGATTAATCTTACAGTGATCGAGCCTTGGACATCAACGTTACGCCACAAAGGCTGCTTTGTTTATTTTGCAGGATTAATATTTTTTATTATGGTCAACTAATGTGGAACTAAAATGAATAAACCGTAATGTCAAATTGTGCTGCATGCACAGTTCAGACCGTTCGTGCCGTAAAGTGTTTTTTTTTTTGTTTTGTTTTGTTTTTAATGTTTTTTTCATCAAGCGCATGCGGCGTGTGTCACTACCTGGTTCCTGTTGTCGGCCCGATCTGCATGCGCGTGCGTATTGAAAGGCTACGTCATCACACACTTTACGGTGCTGCCCAATCTGTTTAACGCATGCGTGAACACTTTACGGCGCTGAGTTAGGCCACGTGGGGTCTGTCGCTACACGAAAAATGGCGAACATAGTTACATGTACTTTAGCAGGTTATGCCAAAGCTATGACACCGTATAACCGATTTGCTCGGGAAGGCTTGAAGGTGACACAACACGGATATTTCAGGAACACAGTGAAAGAACGACAACAATTGTTCACTGCACAAGCTTTTTAGCTTTAAATGAAACTCATACTGTAGCTGCTTAGTTCATAACAATGTCTCGCTCTCAAACCCGCTTACTTCGGATCATGGTATCGCAGGTCTCAGTCACACAAACATGAACCTACTTGAAATCGCCTATTAACCAACATTTTTCGTCACTTATAAGTGTAAAAAGCTAAGTTTCCCCATGGGACAAATAGGAAAATGTTTCAACATCCGAGCTTAGAATACGAACCTGCTGTGCTACGGTGCCAGGTCCTTATTCAGTAAATTTATCCGTAGACAAGTTCAATTTTTAAAGCTCGTATTGCTTTAGATGTCTAGATACATAATAAAGTAAACAAAAATACCTTGATAAAGGTCATTCATTTTTTAAAAGAAAAAAGTAACATAATGAAGGCTAACTGCAATCGATTTGTATAATAAAACATACCTTTATTATAATGTAGACCTTTTCAAAGTTTGTGCTTTAAAGACAGTAAATGCATTCATGAATAACCATGACTATATTAACTCCAAATAAAACCACAATGAAAAAGAGAAAAAATATATTTCTTGTGTCCATGGTCATTAAAAATGAGCATCTTTGTAATAGCGCTGCTGCCTCACAGTAAAGAGACCTGGGTTCGCTATGGCAAGCCAAATTATCATTTAAAGATATCTTGAAAACATTTGGGTGCTCCGGTTTCCTCCCACAGTCCAAAAACATGCAGGTCAGTTGCATTGGCAGTCCTAAATTGACCCTGGTGTGTGGGCGTGTGTGTGCGTGTGCCCTGCGGTGGCCTTGCGCCCTCCTGGGGGTTTGTTCCTGCCTTGCGCCCTGCGTTGGCTGGGATTGGCCATGATCCTGTGTTAGGATATAGCTGGTTAGAAAATGACTGACTGACTGATCTTTGTAATTCTGCCAAAGACTCAATCTTGCAATCAGAAATGTTATCTACTCTACATAACTGAAACCTGCTAAACAATATCTACTGTACCTTTTAGAGTAATTTGGCATATATTATTGACAAACTTAATCTTGTTTTATCACATGACTTAGCATTAAGTACAAAGTTCAGGTTACTGTGCTATACAGTAGCTTCTTCACAAATAGACAAAGCAGTTTTCGATGAAACATCACTTAATACTTTGGCATTGTTGTGTTACATGCATTTATTTTAATGAAGTTCTGCTAAACTAATGTGCAGTTATGATAACTCTTAAAATGGCCCAGGAACAGTGAATGTGGGTGTCTGCACTCTGGTGAAGCTAAAGTGTCAGCACTACTTCAGTAACTATTGAAGGTAACAGTTTTGTAGCAGTACAGTGCAAAAAAAAAAAAAAAGAATGTTCTTCCAATTTGTTTGTTATAGTCAACATAATTTATTTTTGTGTATAGCTTTTCAATGTATACAGGCTCAGAGTTCTCACACATATTTACAACTATATAATAAATTCATCCATCCATTATCCAACCCGCTATATCCTAACTACAGGGTCACGGGGGTCTGCTGGAGTCAATCCTAGCCAACACAGGGCACGGTGCCCACCGCAGACAACTATATAATAAATGTTAAAATTATTTTCTGTTTTATATATTTTCAATATCTTTTTATATGTTTTATTTATATTTATTTGTATATATTTCATATTGTATGTGGGACATATAAAGTACTATCTATCTATCTATCTATCTATCTATCTATCTATCTATCTATCTATCTATCTATCTATCATTAGTCACTCCTGATCTATCTATCACTTTAAACACATGATAAAACAAAACACATTGCAGTTATTAATAAGCATAAATTATAAGTCTATTCATCATACATTTTAAGTCTATTAACATTATAATTGCAATATGACCAGTGCATGGTGGAGGAGAGGAAAACAAAAACTTCAGTTAACAGCATTCCTAAAGAAAATACACTTCTGGGGGTTCAGTGTTAGTTGGAACAGGCAAAGTCACACTTCTGTTGACTTTGGCCAACTGGGCACCCTCCATCTGCTGCACCTTCCCCAATAGCATAGGTACATATTGAAAACGTATCTCATAAGATGCAGATTAAATTCAAGTGAATCCCAAAGCTCTCAATATCTTTTTTCATAGGCAGGAGTAGCAGCTCTGTCTGCTGCCGCAGGGTAAAGAGATGAGAAACTGAATAGAGGATGATCAGTAACAGTTCATAATGATTGGTACACTTTTATTTTTGAGCAAATGATTGACAAGTAAGACTGCAATATGAAAAGCCTAATCAGCAGCTCTTATCAGGGTATGGCAGACTTAAACAGTGAGTTTTCAGCCTGTGACAGACACTCTGTACCTAGATGTTTGACCTCTGGCAGTAATTTCATTTATACTTGGAACTCTTAGAAGATCGACATCTTGAAATTGTAATGTACTGTACAGTCTAGAATGTACTTCATGTATTGATAAGTTCTGTCAATAAAATAACACCAATCAATTAATTTGCTAGATTCATGTTTTTGAAATCAGGCTTAAACTAATTGAAAGCTAGTGTATGGCAAATGTTTAAAATATAGGAGTCATATTTCCTAGTTGTTGTTATTATCGTGGCAGCTCCATTTTGAAATAAACCCTTTCACACCTTTAAGAATGTAATGTTATAAAATCCATAAATACAGTACATAGATTTGGATTGTCTATGTGTAATGAATTGCTCTGGTCAATTCTACGACAATTTAATGTATAAATTATCCTCTTTCTGTTCTGCATACTGATAAAACATCTTTATTAATAGTATATTTATTTTTAGCTATTGTTTAAATGTGTCTGGTAAATGACTGGCATTAAAGACAATCTCCAAGTTTTGTACTGATTCAGTAAAACTAATGTTTACTTGTCTTAAAGTAAAAGTGATGTCTTTGCTCTTGTCTTATCATTCCCAACAATCAGTAACAATTCCTTTTTCTGTATTAAAAAACAAGTAGTAGTTATCATAGATCCAATCCTCAAAGTCATTCATACAATTAGTTAAAAGAATAGAAGAAATGTACATAAATTTATTAATTTGATTACCAGAGATGTTACATTTTTAAATGTATCTGAGCAACACCAGGTACTGCTGTTATAATTAATAAAGAAAATTAATTATCATACTTTTCAAGGTTATTGCTTTTGATTTGCTTATTTCTTGAAATATTTGTTTAGGAACAATAACAATTTAATTCAAATACTGTATGTTGTTCTTATCTCAAGACAAATAAGCTAATACCAAATAAGGGAAGATTTTTCTAATATGAATTTAACTTCTTATTATTGCATCATAAATATATAAGTTTGTTATAGGACATTTACTGTAAGATATAAAAAAAGTACTGTAATTGATAAAAAGTAAGAACCTTTCTGTATTTATCTAGAAGAAACTGCCAGAATTGTAAGAGACCATAAATCCATGGATACTGTAGAAGACAAATACAATGAACGAACTCTTCATTATCCTATAGAACTTTTATATAGTTTTTAAAGTTCAAGATTGTCACAACATATTCTTAAATTCATAACTTAAGCTCCTAATATATGCCTCTAAAAAGTATTTCCCCATTACTTTATAGTGAAATAAAATAAATAATTTAAATCCTGTTATTTGTCTTGATAAATTTATAATAATTGAAAAAGCAGATGGACAAATGTATTTATTTCCAAGACTTTTTCATGGGTCTAGACTAGTGGTTCCCAAACTTTTTTTGGCCATGCCCCCCCTAGGCTTCTCTAAAATCATGATGGCTCCCACTGTAACATGTACCTTATTCTTATTATTACCTATTAAAAAAGTGAACTCCTACTCACGTGGAGGAAGCCCATAATGTCATTTAATTTGGTCTAAACAAGCTTCCAAAGAACATGGAAACAAAAGAGGGAAAGGATAGTTGAAGTACTGACAAAGAAATCACTAAGAAATTGTTAAAAAAAATAATATAATAAGAAGTAATATGAAAATACAGCAAATACTGTTTTGAAAACATATAATAAGAGATGTGACATTCATAAATATAGATCAACTTTAATGACAGATTTTTCTGTAATATTTTGATCATTTTATATTTTTGTTATATTGCAAAATTTTATAATCATTGTTACAATTCATATTATTTTAATGGTAAAAATGATTTCTAATTAGAAAAACCCAAGTCGGTTATAAAATCATAAATGAAAGGGTTTTTCACCATCCCTTCTACTGTATGTTTATATAAATATATACATGTCTCTGTAAAAAAAAAAATAAAAAAAATTCTATCTTTTTAACAGTGAATTTCTGTTTTTTCATTTTATAAATTGTTTAACGTACCTTAATTCTCGAATTGCCCCACTAAAAAATCAAATTGCCCCCCCAGTGAGGTGTGCGCCCCACATTGGGAATTACTGGTCTAGACCCTAACCCTAACCCTAACCCTAATAAACTTGATGCATTAGGATTAAAGTCAAGACGGAGGTAAAGAATTTAGGGATAACTATTGACTCTAATCTGAATTTTAAATCACATATTAATCAGATTACTAGGACAGCATTTTTTCACTTAAGAAATAGAGCAAAAGTTAGACCTCTTATAACATTGCAAGGTGCTGAGAAATTAGTTCACGCTTTTGTTTTCAGTTGGCTAGATTACTGTAACGCACTCCTCTCAGGACAACCCAAAAAAGACAATCAATCAGTTGCATCGAGTGCAGAATGCAGCTGCTAGAATCTTAACTTAGAAACGAAAATCTGAGCACATTTCTCCAGTTTTGATGTCACTACACTGGTTACCTGTGTCATTTAGAATTGACTTTAAAATACTGCTTACGGTTTACAAACCTATATTTTGGAATGTCTTACACCTTACACTCCAAATCATAACCTTAGATCTTTAAATGAGATTAGAAATTAGAATTCCAAGAGCTAAGCTTAAAAGAAGTGGTGAGACAGCCTTCTGCTGTTATGCACCTAAAATCTGGAATAGCTTGCCAATAGGAATTCACCAAGCTAATACAGTTGAGCACTTTAAAACACTGCTGAAAACACATTACTTTAACGTGGCTTTCTCATAGCTTCATCTTAGTTAAATCCTGATGCTCTGTATATTCAATTAATTATCATTATTATTCATGGTGGCTCCAAAATCCGTACTAACCCCTACTTTCTCTGCTGTTCTTTTTCCAGATTTCTGTGGTGGTGATCTGCGCCACCACCACCTGATCAAAGCACCGCGATGCCCTTACATTGATGGATTAAAGGCCAGAAGTCCACATGACCATGATCATCAAATTCTTCCATTAGAACCTTGAATACAATGAGGACTGATTGAGGTCATTTATGAATTTACTAGAATGCCTAGTGGGGGATGGGTGGCTGCAAACCCTGCAGATTTTATTTTTTTTCTCCAGGAGCTGTCTGGAGTTTTTTTTTTTTTGTTTGTTTTTCTGTCCTCCCTGGCCATCAGACCTTACTTTTATTCTATGTTAATTAGTGTTCCCTAATTTTAATTCTTATTTATTTTGTTTTTTCTCTTTCATCATCATGTAAAGTACTTTGAGCTACATTGTTTGCATGAAAATATGCTTTATAAATAAACGCTGTTGTTGTTGCTATTTTAATTTTAAAGACTGCAACTCTGTAATATATTAAACTTCCAATACATTGGAAACTGAATTGAGGAATTGATGTTTCTGTTACTAACAGCTATGTGTACATACACCAGAGTATAAAATAAAATAACTGATATATATTACATGTTAAAATGGACAAACAATGTATATAGTATTCAAAGAAAAATTTAGTTTCTTTTAATAAATATGGTCTTAATTATGAAATTTGATAAAAATTTGATTTGAAAAAGGAAGAAGCACTACTCAAGTTATTTATGCATTGAAAGCCATATGGAGAAGGAGGGACATGTAATTACATTTGCAGACTATGGATGCTGAGAATTAAGGCACAAGGACTGTCCTTTCCACCTGGCTTCAATGCCATCCTATTAACAACTGTGCTGTTACAGTATCACAAGGTTGTGAAAGGTGCCAGTACTGCATATTGTGAGGACTGACTACAAACACTGCCTATATGCCATGCCAATACTCCAAAGAGTAAACTCAAAAAATAAAGAAGAATATAGAACATTGGTATAAATTACTAAGCTAGGGTGTCATCACAATATTCTAACCACTGCCACCAATTACAAGAAGGAAAAAAAGACAGCATCCCAGGATTTCAAGTGGGTCTTGGAATGGATTTTTGTTGCTTGCACTTATTTATTTATTATTTTATTTCTTGTCTTTTTGCTAAATTTAAATTTTTACTTGTGTTGTTTCAAAATGTTGAGTATCTTCTTTTAGTTTCTTTAATTAGTTTAATTTTGTTCCAGATGTTACTTGTTAATTGTCTTAATTTGTTAGAGGTGGGGAAAGCAACAAGGTGTCTTTCAGCATTCAGTATTTGATTTTTTTTTGTCTTTACCTATAACTGTTACACTACGTCTTTCAAAAGCATTAATGGGCATTTGCATGCAAATATACACACCTTTGTTTAGTGATTTCTAAATACCATTTATTAAATGCAATAGTGAGGAGAAAAGGTACACAACTGAAAAGTCCTTATCCTTAAATTTGGGAAAAACAATTAATTTTAGGGTTTGGTAACTCTGCAAATTGCAAGACAACTTGTATGACTTTTATTTCAGAGGACTACATGTTTTATCTTTAACATTTATCTAGCCCTCAGACATTACATTTCCACACTATCTAAGAACTTCTTTTACCAGGTTAAACAACATTTTGTGCAATATAGAGATATGAGGGGTGTATGGTTAGAAAGTAATTGCCTGAGACAAGAGAACCACCAAAGTAGCACAGAGCAGGAAAGGGAGCTTTACAAGACTTGTATAGTGGGAACAACATGGTAGGGAAAGTAATAGACAGGTACACCGGTGCAAATAAGTCAGAAATAGAGAGAGAAGGATGGCATACTTTAAAACTAGAGTGCAGATTATCCATATTGTGCTTGCCCCTAATTTAAGAGCTAGAATGAAGATACAGTAGGCCACAAGACCTCCTAGCCAACCTTGTGACCAGTGGAAATAAATATCATAAAAAAGAGGTGATTACCAGGGAAGTGTCAGGTGATCATGAAGATTATTTTGAGTGTTGAAAAAATGGGATATGAAAACTAAAAGAAGAAAAAAGGGAAATGTCTGCAAAAGTTGCGAAAGTATGAAACCAGATAATCACCAAAATGGAGGTCAAAACCAAAATGGAAACCCAAAAATCATAATCAAAATTAACATTTAAATAATCCTCACACAAAATGGAATTCCAGAGCCCTCACTAACTTTAATGATTCTTGTTTTAAAAAGATCCTTTACCAGGATAACAAGCTACTCTACACTATCGTCTTATACTGTATAGGCACAGTGCTATAGTCAAGACCACCTTTTTTAAGATCACAACTACGTGATATCAAATCAATGCTGAGTACAAAGGAGGTAAAGACTAAAAAGATCAGATAATAGTGAGACAGAGTCTAGGCCAAGACAGTAAAAATGGTGTTCTCTTCAACAATATGCCTTAACTAGAATTCATTTAGTTCTAGACAAAATATGTTAATTCTCTTGAGCAGTCATTGAGACTCAGCTATGCCGTGCCCCTTTGGATTCACTTTAGTCAATGGATATAAGCTTGCAAAAGGATATCACCAGTTACTGAAATGTGATGAACATGCGGTTCTAATCCCAATCAAAAAATGTGACCATAATCCAAATTACAAAAAATAACATATACAAATTTTCTTAACAGTTAATTTAAAAAAATATATTTTTAGTGATGTGTGAGATTAAAGATATGTGTTTTTAGATGTTTCATTTTTATTTCTAACTAGTTCAGCGGGGCAAAGCATGATGCAAGACGACAACAAAAATAGTTGGGATGCCAACTGGGTAAAACCCCATTTAATTCAATGCCACAAAAATAAAGCAAATATTTCAACATAAATAAGCATTCACAGGTGCTGCAAAGGTCAGCAAATTGCAGTTGTTTATTAATATGTGCAGTGTCTGCATATCATTCCTTGTGGCTAGTCAGGCCCAATTTGAGTTGCAACTTACTGGGAGCATCTTTCCTTTATACCAGATGGACCAGAAGGGGTGGAAGGGCTCCATTACCTTTAAAGGGTGATTTCTCAATGCTGTGAGGGAAAAGGGAGACAAGGCTGTAGGCAACAGCACCTCCTCACATCCCTGGGTAGTACCGTATACCTTAGGTCAGTGTTTCCCAACCTCGGTCCTGGGGGCACACTGTGGCTGCAGGTTTTTGTTCCAACCAGATTCCTAATCAGTGACAACACCTTATAACACCGATCTCATTTAATAAGCTGGTATTATTTTTCTTTAATTCTACATTCAGAAAAGCACAGCAGTATGATTTCTACATTTATAAGACATATTTAGAAATATTTCTGCTTTTGCTAAAGATTTAAATGCTTAACTCTCTTTTGTTGATTTCATTATATTTTGCCCTTTCCCTGTGCAGTCCCCTTTGTTGTATCTTATTAATGACAATTAAAAATGAACAGAGCAGACGTGCTTGCAAACAACACTGAATAATCAAAGGCTGCAACTACTTTAGCATCATACCCACTAATTAGTAAATAATGGATTAAGTAAACAATTAGAACACCTAGAAAATTAGAATGAAAATCAAGATGAAAATATTGTTAAAAAGAAAAAAATACATTATTCCCATAAAACTGCTTGGTACATTTTAATATATATAGTTTTTTACCAAATTTAGTTTTCTAATTTCTATATTCTTCCCAAAACACAGAACTTGGGAAATATCAGTTCACTTAATTAACCCAGGAGTTCCATTAAAAACCAAAGCTGATTTGAACAAAAACCTGCAGCCACAGTGGGTCCCCTAGACCAAGGCTGGGAAACACTGCCTTAGGTGAGTCCTGAAGGTGATCCTCAGGCGCACATAAGTGCACCCTAGCTACATTAAATAAATATAAAAATATTTGAGATGTAATGTTTTCTGCCCTAATTGTAGTCTTTGTATTCCTCCTACGCCAGTCCTCAGTATCTTTGTGTGTCCCAACTTCTCTTACTGTGTGTTTCTTCTCTTGACTGTGTTCCCATAAATCCTACTTCTCAGACTCTTTCATTTTGATGTTCCTTGCTCGCCTCCTGTCTACTTTTTGTCTACCATCAGTTGTAGACAGACCCCTATTACCTGGGGTAAAAATACCATTCATATTCTTGCAAATACTTCCCATCTTTGAAGGCAAAGTTGGGTTGCAACTCATTAGTATTTAGCAACCCAACATCCCTCGATATCTTATTCACTTTGTTGTTGTTGAAATTCTCAATTTTAACTCCTTTTTAAAAAAAAAAAAATTGTCACTGTGAGGAATTGGACTTTGCACCCCTAATAGATAGATAGATAGATAGATAGATAGATAGATAGATAGATAGATAGATAGATAGATAGATAGATAGATAGATACTTTATTAATCCCATTATTTATTATCATGTCATCATCCCTACTGCTGAGCCACCAAAGCAAAACTGTCAAATTAGATTGCTCAGAGGTACCAGGTACAGACAAACACAAACACAGAAAGTAGTGTTTTATTATGCAGTAGATAATTGAAAAATCACAGTGTAGGATCAAATTAGGCTATATTATTTATTTCAAGTTTGGCTTTTCATGTGACATTACATTAAGCACTCTTTAAAACATGGAGTAATATGTAACCCCACCCTCATGAAGTTTGTTGTGCTGCATTATAATAATAGTCAAATTAAGCTAAACTGAAACTTCACATTGTTAATTTTAATGTACCACACATATCCATATCCTCATTCTAGCATGTTCTATCAGTAACATTCTCTATGATACTAGGGAAAAAAAAAATAGAACTTTGAAAAATACCACACACATGTTAACACATAACACAATCTATTAATCACTTAAAATGCTGAAACTGCATAAACTAATTTTGCCAAAGCATTTAGCTTTTAAAACAATTTGGTCTCTGCTTTTTGCAACTTTTCTAAATATTTCTTTCACTACTGCGTAATATGTTTTATGACTCTTTTCCGTTGTAGGTAACATATATGTGTACATCTCTGCCCTAAAATCCCAATAATCCTCAGGGTCCCTTACAGTATTACAGAAGTGCATGGTTGCACTTGAGAAATAGGATAACTTATTAAGAACTCTGTGTACATTTTTAAACATTTCATTTTCATTTTCAAATATAATATTGAAAATCAGGACAGACAAACAGATTATTGCCAAACAGCTTGACTTTTTTCTTTTAATTTACAAAATTAAAAACAATAGGTTACATTTCAAAATACCTATTTTTATAGCCATACCATGTTCAAACCTCAAATGTTTTATGACCAAACAGTCTGTACAGTGACGGAGAATATACATTATATCTAGCTAGCCAAAAAGGTTTTGAATCAGTCTAATATTGTTTGTCAGTACTGTACTTATCCTAATCCTGATAACAAAATGCATTTTCAACCAAACAAAGTCACAGTTTTAATGACTACTGTTGTTTTTAAAAAAATAAGTCACGCAGATCAAGTTGTACTTTTACAGACAAGAAAGCAGTGTTCTAATGGGCAGGGATCAGTACAGTTGAAATATACAGTACAGGCCAAAAGTTTGGACACACCTCCTCATTCAATGTGTTTTCTTTATTTTCATGACCATTTACAGCACTCCATCACTCTCCTTCTTGGTCAAATAGCCCTTACACAGCCTGGAGGTGTGTTTGGGGTCATTGTCCTGTTGAAAAATAAATGATTGTCCAACTAACCTGACTTCTGCACAACACAACTGCTGGTCCCAACCCCATTGATAAAGAAAGAATTTCCACTAAATAACCCTGATAAGGCACACCTGTGAAGTGAAAACCATTTCAGGTGACTGCCTGTTGAAGCCCATCGAGAGAATGCCAAGAGTGTGCAAAGCAGTAATCAGAGCAAAGGGTGGCTATTTTGAAGAAACTAGAATATAAAACATGTTTAGTTATTTCACCTTTTTTTGTTAAGTACATAACTCCACATGTGTTCATTCATAGTTTTGATGCCTTCAGTGAGAATCTACCAATGTAAATGGTCATGAAAATAAAGAAAACACATTGAATGAGGAGGTGTGTCCAAACTTTTGGCCTGTACTGTACACAGTGTAACTAAAAGGACCAAAAGGCTACTCAAAAATTAAATTCTTTCCCTAATTGTCACTAAGTTTTCATGAATATTCTTATCCAGAACAATCCTAAGTCATTCCCTTGTATTCATAACAATCAGATGTGATTAGTTCGCGTCTAAGAAAGGTAGGAATCAAAATTATTACAAAGAAAAGGGGAATAGTAATAACTGCAAAAGTTAAATAACATTTACCAGGATATTCTCAAATGTGAATCTATCCAGTGAAAGTGAAATTAAGCATAGCAAGTTCACACCTGTACTAATGGAGTCCTAAAATGAATGTGCCTGGAGTTCAGAGGGCAAAAAAATAACTTTAAAGAAGGCAGCTGGGCTTAATCATGTCTAAAAAACATATTTGACCAGATCAATGGCCAAAACCAAGACAGGTCAGAGTAGGAATACTCCCAAACTCAAGACAAGTTTAGGACAATAGAAAAAATGTCTTCAGTCTGGACTATAGCCCTATATAGACACTGTGTGATGGCACAGCTTATCACATGATCTCAGTGTCATGTGATCAGCAAAAGGCATAGCAACTGTAAACATACATGACTATGTTAAGACAGCCACAAAAAATCAAAAGCAGGATCAAATGTAGTTAAAAGAACAAGCAAGGGGCTGAACCAGGTAAAAAGAAAGGACCATTGTTGGATTTAAAACAATTTCAATAAAAGAACATTATTTTATTCTAATTAGAAAGGAGTTTGCTATAACTAAAAATGGTTTTTGAAGCACAGAAAATATTATAAAGTATCTCAAATCTACAATGCTGGTCCTGCCATGCTGTAATCAGTGGGCAGATCTGAGGACAATATATGTTAATATCACCTGGAAAAGAAATAAACAACTGCAAACAATAAGGCACCAGCCATACAAAACATTTCAGACTGGCGGGGACCATGTTGTTGATTTTCAATAAATTTGCAATCCTTTCTGAAAATATATTGTCACATTATCATTATTAAGTGTAGATTGATGGGTAAAAATTTTAAATTTATCTGTTTAAAATTAAATGTACAACACAAAAATGTGCAGAAAATGAAGGGGCCAAAAAACTTTCTGAATCCACTGTCTATTCTATTCTATTATTATCACAGTTCATTCACTCCAGCTCTTCTTCATGATGACCAGGTTGGGGGCACATGGAAAACTCTAGAGGATGAGCAAAGAACTCCTAGATGCCTTAAAGCATGTTTTTCTTCTTTACTCGGGAAAGGTAAAGAGAATGGTATGTAATGGGGGGAATCTACTAAGGAATTCATAAGTACCTAGCTGAATGATTGCCCAGTGAGGCCAAACAAAGCCACAAAAGCTGCAACCATTTCTGGTCAAATAGCTCTGAGACCAGGAATAAAATGAGATACAGGAAGACCAGAGTTCCTGCCATACTTGAGTGAAACTCCACCTTATGCTAGGTGCCAACCTATGAGTCACACACAAGGACTACGTAGTGGGACAAGAACTTAGAGCAGTAATCCTTGCAGTGACATTGAATATAAAGAGCCTAGAAGGGCTCTAGAGAGCATCTGGAAGAGCTCAACAAATATTCTGGGACCTATGAAACTAGAATACTGACTGTTAATGTGAATGTTGCTAAATAAAGCCTCTTTATTACTATTTAGAATTGAATATCTGGTCTATGAGATTGTTAGTTGGTTTGCAGTGTCCCACCCCAATCACATTATTCTGTATTACATTATAATTCAGTTATAAATCATGATATTTTGAAGTCTGCAGGATTTCACTAATACAGAATGTCATTCTGGATCTAGACAAGAACATCTGAAGTATCAATATATAAATGCTTCTACCCACTATCCGTTTGAAGTTTGTGTGTTTTCCCTGAGTCTGTGTGTTATACCTTTTGTGTCCTCAGGTTTTCTTCTCATGTCCTAAAGACTTGCAAATGAAGTCAAGTGGCAACTCAAAACTAGCTTCAGAATTGGTTCCTGGTTGTGTCTACTGTTGCTGAAACTGGCTTCAGCTTTTTGTAAAACGGATGGATGGATGGGTTTAGATGAGGGATGAATCAACTGATTTTTCTGAGATGGTTGTGATCATTGAATATGTAATACAACATAACATAATACAACATAATATAACATCTGCCAACTCTCTTTTTGAACACAGTCCCCTACACATTTCTTTTCCTCTGTAGCAGCATGGCAAACATTTGTAAATGTAGTAACAGTCACTCACTGTAATCTGGCATTTCTGGATCATCCATGTAGATCCAACATATTAAGAGTGATGTAAATTATAAAAATAATGCACATTTATATCAAGTAACAATGGTGAGAACAGACTAACTCCACCACCACTCAAATCCCAAAATTATGATCTGAGGCAAAGCAGAACATAACATAGTAAAAACAACTTAAGACAATGTACACATGGCGTACGTAATGTTCTGCGACATTCTTCAACTAAGGTTAACTGATATAAAAATTGTAGAATTTCACTTTTCATTTATTTTAACCAAGAGTTATTTATATTATCCAAGAGTCAGTTATTACATTTTTGTGTATTGATCAGTGTTACTGCTGGTAGGTCTGTGGCTAATTGTTATTTAGCTTTCTTAAACATAACATTTTGAAAGTACATCCAATAGACTTCCTACACAGGCCTCAAAGAGTGCTACATTTCTATAGGAAGAGCATTTAGGCTGAAGAAAAATCTGGTAAGAAAGTTCCTGATCCAATAATTAGCAACTGAAAAATAACTATTAATGCAAAATAACCAATACTAGCATAAAATCAGTATCAGTACCCTATGAAAGGAGAAAAAGAACTTAAATAAATTCCCCATCTAGCTATTAATACTAGTTAAAACATGGTAATTCATTAAATTTATATATACTGTATAAGTGAGAATTTGGAAATTAAAGATTTATTGTATATTGGAATTACAAATGGTAAACAATTGGCAAAAAGATCAGGAGCTTGCCATGATTGTTTGTGTATATCTGGAACTGAAAGATCAAGGGTGACTGAGTTATTTCATACATGCTGACAGACAGACAAACATGGGCTTTCACAATAGGCGCTTTATGAATTATATACAAACATACGTAAAAATGAAGATTACCAACCTAAACACAAAAATGTCAGTACATAATAAATGTGCTGTATGTATTTTTTTATATATTCAAAAAAACTAAACATTTATAAAACCTTATGTTGCAGATATACAAGAAAATGAACTAGGATAATAATACAAAATTGAATCTTGGAGGATGCTTCCCTCCATAATTTCATTGGCGAGACAGTAGTTTTGTTAATTCTTCCTACACAGGCCTCAAGGAGTGCTACATTTCTATAGGAAGAGCATTTAGGCTGAAGAAAAATCTGGTAAGAAAGTTCCTGATTTAAGGCAATGAGATTTTTAGTAACCAAGGAGCTATATTTTTATCAACCAATAATAATAAAAAGCTCTACCTTCAAAAAAACTTCACCATAATGAACATATTGTAATAAGGTATAGGGCTGCCATCTCTATTAATAATTATTGTGTTTTAAATAACAATCATATGATTTTCATCAGGTCCTAAAAATTTGATACTTTTATTAATTAACAAACAAAATGTTAACAGATTTTATCTTCTTATTTATTCAACATCAAACATGGCAAAATACAGAAGCCATGTGTTAAAAGGTAAGGGTGAAACCTTCTTTGATTCCAGCCATCTATTCAGTATTCAGCTGAAGGTCACAAGAAGCCATTTTCTCTTTAGGCAGCACTTGAGCACAGGGTGGACAGGGTGCCAGCCTATTACAGGGCACGCACACACACACACATACACACACCAACATTTCTACTGAATAAATGCTGCTGTTTTATTCAACATACTTTACTAAACCGACTTTCTGTCTGATATTAAATCATCTTCAAAGTGTAGCTACTGACTTATAAACTTGTAAACCAAAACACCATAGACTAACAATCAGATTTTGTTGCGTGCCAACCTATTAGGTACTTGAGATCTTCTTATACCAGCCACCACACTGTTCCAAAGACTAATGATGCAATTATTCATGAACATTCACATGGCATTTCTCTTAAACTCTTCTACTAGGTCTTCCTGACAGTGTTAACCTTAAACCCTACTTTTTCGCTCTTGCATGTTGGTTAGACGATTTCTGTGTTTATGTTACTGCCTACAGTTGTGCTTGAAAGTTTGTGAACCCTTTAGAATTTTCTATATTTCTGCATAAATATGACCTAAAACATCATTATATTTTCACTCAAGTCCTAAAAGTAGATAAAGAGAAACCAGTTAAACAAATGAGACAAAAATATTATACTTGGTCATTTATTAATTAAGGAAAATGATTGAATATTACATATTTGTAAGTGGCAAAAGTATGTGAGCCTTTGCTTTCAGTATCTGGTGTGACACCCCCTTTGCAGCAATAACTGCAACTAAACGTTTCCAGTAACTTTTGATCATTCCTGCACACCGGCTTGGAGAAATTTTAGCCCATTCTTCCGTACAGAACAGCTTCAACTCTGGGATGTTGGTGGGTTTCCTTCCACAACATTTCGATTGGATTAAGGTCAGGACTTTGACTTGGCCATTCCAAAACTTTATTCTTCTTTAACCATTCTTTGGTTGAACGACTTGTGTGCTTAGGGTCGTTGTCTTGCTGCATGACCCACCTTCTCTTGAGATTCGGCTCATGGACAGATGTCCTGACATTTTCCTTTAGAATTCTCTGATATAATTCAGAATTCATTGTTCCATCAATGAAGGCAAACCATCCTGGCCCAGATGCAGCAAAACAGGCCCAAATCATGATACTACCACCACCATGTTTCACAGATGGGATAAGAAGTTTCTTATGCTGGAATGCAGTGTTTTCCTTTCTCCAAACATAATGCTTTTCATTTAAACCAAAAAGTTCTATTTTGGTCTCATCCGTCCACAAAACATTCTTCCAATAGCCTTCTCGTTTGTCCATGTGATCTTTAGCAAACTGCAGACGAGCAGCAATGTTTTTTTTGGAGAGCAGTGGCTTTCTCCTTGCAACCCTGCCATGCACACCATTGTTGTTCAGTGTTCACCTGATGGTGGACTCATGAACATGAACATTAGCCAATGTGAGAGAGGCCTTCAGTTGCTTAGAAGATACCATGGGGTCCTTTGTGACCTCGCCGATTATTACACGCCTTGCTCTTAGAGTGATCTTTGTTGGTCGACCACTCCTGGGGAGGGTAACAATGGTCTTGAATTTCCTCCATTTGTACACAATCTGTCTGATTGTGGATTGGTGCCAAACTCTTTAGAGATGGTTTTGTAACCTTTTCCAGCCTGATGAGCATCAAATACTCTTTTTCTAAGGTCCTCAGATATCTCCTTTGTTTGTGCCATGATACACTTCCACAAACATGTGTTGTGAAGAGCAGACTTTGATAGATCCCTGTTCTTTAAATAACACAGGGTGCCCACTCACACCTGATTGTCACCCCATTGATTGAAAACACCTGACTCTAATTTCACTTTCAAACTAACTTCTAATCCTAGAGGTTCACATACTTTTGCCACTCACAAATATTTAATATTCGATCATTTTCCTCAATAAATAAATGACCAAGTATAATATTTTTGTCTCATTTGTTTAACTGGTTTCTCTTTATCTACTTTTAGGACTTGAGTGAAAATCTGATTATGTGTTAGGTCATATTTATGCAGAAATACAGAAAATTCTAAAGGGTACACAAACTTTCACGCACAACTGTATCTGAATCATATTCACTTGTAGTACTAATGCTTACTCAGTTGGCTCCTGTACACACTTACCGTGCACTTTCTGAATGTATCTGTTCCAGTAAAATGAACAGTCTCATGAGTGCATGTTTAATATATTTTATGTTCTGGCTAGTGGTTATTTTCTTGTGATTTCACATTTTTTCATAACATCTTGTTTTGCTGTTTTAGCACTTTATATAATGTTTTCACTTGTTTCAATAAGGTTAAACCCCATAAAATTAATAAGACCAGGTTCTGTCCAAATGCTGTCTACTCATTCAGTCCTAGGGTGACAAGACAGCTAGCCTAACAAAAAGACCCCTTTCTGGTAAGGCACGTTTTTATGCATTGTTTCCCAGAATGTAACAAAATGTTCTGATTTTAATCTGCCATTCACATAGTATTTATCTGACTTACTGTATGTATGCTATACTCACTGGATTAATTGGTTAAGTATGTCCAGTCCAGTTCAGGGCCAGTTCACCCATACTTAAAACATATGGGACTAAACAATTGACTTAACATATACATCTTTAAGATGTGAGAGTAAAACTAGGCTACCTATCCCATACGGAAAGAGAGAAAGTGTAAAAAAACAACACACATTACCTGGACCAGAATTTGAATATAGAAAAACTGGAAACACGAAAATTAAGGAAACCTTTTATTAAACAAAGATGGGTGTTTTATCTCAAAATGTATTAATAACTTACTTGTGCCTTCAATTATTGAAGAAAAGTAGTGTATATGCCTATCATGAACTACAGCACCCTAGATCACTCTGTCAAGGTAGCTGCAATGTCCTTTACTGCCATCCAGTGTCACCAAGACTCTTTTCCTGAGAAACACACTCTGTGCTCGATGTATTCCAAAGCCTAATAACACGGTGCAACAAGCCCACATCTTCAATCTTTTGGTGGCATTGAGAACCAACACTGGTTCCGGTAAAAAGAGAAAGTGACGGGGGGCCCTGTGGGGTTAATTAATAAACATATATTGGGGCCCTCCTTGGGCTCCTGGTAATCATGTGCCTAGGGAATCTTATCATATATATGGCCTGTATATTATTTTCTATTCTGTCTGGACTGTATGACCTATTGCCTATCAGTGGGTGTTTCCTGTCAGCCACAGCATGCATCCATGTCACTCCCTCCCGTGAGAAGGGCCTGAAGCCCAATTTTGTGATTGCGGCACCCCACGTGTTCATTTCATGGGTTGTGTTAAATGTATTGTGCATAAGCTGTTAATTGAGACCAACATCAAGACTCAAGGTCCAGGGTTTTGCAAACGTCTGTGTGATAGACATACAACATGTAGGATTTTACATAGATAGATAAAGCAGATTTTTCTACCTTGGTGGTATTGTTTAATTTCAAGACAGATCAATTTCTGCATGGAGTTTGCCCTTTTCTATTTGTGGGCATTCTCTGGTTTACACCATTTTGCTCTGATATTCGACACATATTCCTGTTATGCTGAGTACTTTGAAACTGACCCATTTTGTGTGGGTATGGCTTTGTGCCCTGTGATGGAATGGCACTCCATCTGGGATTGATTCTTGCATGGCACCTGAAGCTGTGGTTCCTCAGGACCTTGCAGGGAGAACTACGTGTTCTGAAAATGAATGGACTCTGATGCCTGTGCCCTTTTGTCATGCTCTTTTTTTATTAAGATCTACAATTTACTTCAGTTGTTCAAACATACCTGCAGTTTCAGAACACTGATGTATGCGGATAAAGATAATAAAGCTGTCTTATTCCATTCGACCCATATAGCTTTTTAAGCAGTACATGATGGTTTGTGAAAGGTTACGAGTAAAAAAAAAATCAGTATACTGCAATAAAGGAATAGTTTGCAATCAATGCATAAAAAAACGACTAACGTGTAAAACTCGATATAATTTCTTTGTCCTTGGCTGCACTGGTCACGCTTATCATGGCTGACAAGCGCCGTCCTTTCTCGACCTATGCAGTGATTTCCTTGTCTGTTACACGTGCTTTTGCGGCATTTCCGCCATAAAGTAGGAAGGCGGGCAAGACTGTGACAGCGAAACAGCAGAGGCGTCGAGGTGGGAGGAGGGCTCTTGTCCTGTGTCTTGTTGGTTGAGGGGGAAAACGACCAGTGCGCGACGGACTCGACAGTAGCAAGGAGGCGTGCTGATGACGTCATCCTTATAAAAATAGCGACCCGCCCAGTTTTCCGCCATTCTGGGATTTTCTTTGAGGTAAGTAGGTTGTTACGGATTGCTTTCGAATATGAAGTGCGTAGTGTCTAATTCGGATTTTTTTGTTTCGATCTAGTAAATATAGTAGTAATCGAATTGTGTTTTTCTTTACAGATTTGCTTTGAGTTAACACAAGGACGCAGACCGAAGAGACGACAGAATACCATCTTGATCAATTTTTTCTTCACCAGCGACGGACATTTTGATTCCACTTTACTTACTTGTTCAAGAAGAAAACCTGCATAAAACCCGCCCATTAAACAAAGCAAATTTTTTCCTTTACAAAAGTTTGCTTTATACAGCCATGACAGTTTTCTCTTTTAAACTGTTATAAAAGCAATCAAAATTCGTGTTGCTATAAAGCACAGTTATAAAAAAACAACCTGGGCGCTGAGGAGAAAAGTTTTTGATAGTAAGTGTCAATTTTAAACCAAATTTAAAACCAAATTTTACAGCTAAACAGTTGCATTTAGCAGGAAGTAATCATAATCCAGTGATAATCGAAGAGTGTTTTAAAGGTTAAATGAGCTCACACACAATAGACTGCCTGGCTGATGCATAAAGTCGCGCATCATTGTGTGTGGGACAAGTTAAAACATCGACTAAACGGTCATGTTAGTCGTTTCAATGAGCAATCTGTACATAAAGATTGCAGAAGTAGGTATGTGCTAACATGAAATGTAATCGCGCTTTCGTTTGGTGAATAGGAGACCGCAATCTGTACATAAAGATTGCTGCTGAATAGGAAGTAATGCATACAATTGTTTGCTGTATGTCCATCGTACTCCGTATTTAATTAGTAAGTTTGCGTTTTTAATGATTATGAAGCGAATTTAGACAACTTACTCCCCAGGGTCAGAAGCATACATAATCTGATAAAACTGCGGTCGCTGGTGAGCAATACGGACATTACACCGCACAGTCTTTGTGCTTTAAAATGGCGGATGGGTTGTCTTTGTGCTATTTTCGCCGGATTGGGATGTAGGAACGGCCTGATTTTTCTTTCACAAACGTGTGTGTGGACATTTTATATTCAATTGAAATCATTGCTGTCTGACAAATGCTGAACGGTTGTATGTAATTGTGTGTGTGTGTGTGGTGTTGGTTTTTTTTCTTTTTCCCCTAACATCCAAAAGACCCAAAATGGCTGTCATGAAGAAGCAGGGAGAGGCCGTGACGTCACCACAAAATGGGCGGTACTGCACTGTTTCTGTTGAATGCCTAATCCTTTCCGTCTTCATTGACGGTTCCAGGGAATTAATGAAAATCCTGGAGGCAGACCTGCAGACACGGCGCCTGTAAGACAGTCCATTGTGGCGCGCCTCATGTTTGCAACATGATGCATAATTACCTTGTGTTTCATATTTTCTTCATTTTGTGTACCCTGTTTAAATGGATTTATGCATTTTGTATATATATTTATATACTTCAACTTGATCAATGGCACTTTACTCCCTTTGTATTTTCTTTTTAAGATGTACACTGCTGTGTGTTAGGTGTTTTAATATGTGGGAGTTAACTAGGGAAAAAAAAAACTTGTAATACCAGTTTAAAGATATAAAATTTCAGGAAAGAATCCATTATGCATTTTAGTTTAAGGAGGGATGTTAATTTAGCATTGTTGTTAGCTGGGAATTTACTGTTTGAAATGCTGTAAGAGCCCACATGCTTGTTTTAGATCCCATTAATAATTGAGAGTTTAAATGTTCAGTTGGAGTTTAGGGGGGATTTGAATCGTCAGTTTTAAGTTCTCCACAAAGAAAGAGCCAACAGTTTCAACTGGTAAGCCAAATACCTTTATAGTATTAATTTTACATTTCACAATTTCCATTCTTGTCTTTTAAAATCACTAATTCTACATTTTTGTTCATTTTTACGTCATCGGTGGGTAAAAGTTATATGCATGCATCTTGACATGTCTACAATATATCGTTGAAATGCCTGATGACACAGGCTCGCTTTTTTCCTTTTTTGCAATACTGGTGCTTTGAGTCAACTTAGAGTGCACTTATTAAAAAAAAAAAATATAATTTCTAGAATAATAGCATTTCACACATACATACTGAGAATTCTGTTAAGGTAGTGAACTACACTTTAAATCATATTTGATCATCCTTGTATAAACAGTGCACATCTATATGTTTTGTACAGCATTATTTGTAATAAAATCTGCTTATTTTGTATAATAGTTATAGTCTGCTTCATTAAACTGTCCTTGAGGAAACATATCAGGTTAGATTGTGTTGAAAATAAGTTTTTTTTGCCTGGGGTTGGCTTCAAAAATAAGAAGGAAAGGAATGTATTTTTCTAGTTTATGACTTTTAATATGCTTTGGCTTAAATGTCATTCATATCCTCCTTACCTTCACAGGCTCAACCCCCTGACCCCCAGTGCATTAAATATTGTTTAAGGTCTTGCTTATAGCATATCTGCTTGCAGCAAAATCTGAAGTCTTCAAAGTGAAGGTTGTAAAAACATCAGTGTAGTTATTTGTGTGTATATATATATTTTTTATATATATATAATTAACATGCATGACAGTATATACATGCACATCTTTATATTCCTAGTTTTCAGTGACATTTAGAAGTATGCAAACTGATTAAACAACTCAGACCTACATTACACAGAAGTTTCACAGAGCTCCATATACCTTACAATAGAGAATTGCACACCTTTAAGTGTTGAGGTAAGTGGGAAGTGTAACATTAATGTAAACCAATAAAAGGCAAGTTCTGCAAATAACTTCATTTTTAATGAAAATCCATAAGGTTTGAGACTTCACTTTCGATAAACTTGCAAAACCATAACCTTAACATTTTTTGGGGAATTTGGTATACATCATATTAAATACTAGTGGGCAAGAAAGTGGAATATTTTAACAGATTCCTCATAACAGGAACTGCAATAAAATGACTAAATATGTAAACTAATTAGTTGAAGGTTATGTGTGCAAGATGTTGACATTTTCTGTCCAAATTGTTAAAACTTATTTGATCTTTCAACTATGTACCTTGTTAAAGTGGGAAAATCCATAGGAAAATCAAATAAATTAGACTTCATTTTTTTATCTTGACTAGATTCATAATACCCTTATAAATTATGGGCCATTAACATTTGCGTTACATTTCAAATGACAGTTTTGGTCTTATTTTAATTCACGTAAAAAGTATATTTTTCAGATTACTTTTGCTTTGCACTTTACCACGACGGTGCTTTCAGTAGTGCTGAACCTATAAGTACTTACTTCATACATATGTTTACTGCAGTTTTAACTCCAGTCTGTTGAAGTAGTGTCATAGATTTGCTCAGCATGGATGCATACACAATGCATTTATGTTTAAAAGTATAATTTTCCCACATACTGGTTTTTTTTTTTTTGGTTTTTTTTTTGCAATGAATCTGTAGCAAGTGATTAATTCACATCCCAAGTTTACAACAGTTACAACTGAAAGTAGTTCACTAGTATGCTTAGATGCATACTGAATGTGTTAAGGTTAGAAAGGACTATTTTTAAGAAGGGCATTTAATCTTCAAAGGTTGATGTGATGAACCTCCTTGTATGAACTCTGCATTTCATTTCTTTCAGACAAGGTCAGTGTGCAACATCAAATAACTGGTATGACATCTAGGGATAGAACGTTAAAAAAAAAAAAAATTCAATCCAGTACATAACTCTTTTCTTTTATTAGAACCATCCTTTGTCTGCCAGGAATTCTGGCATTTTGCCTATTGGGAAGGGGGGGATGTGGGTGTTGTATTTTGAGGAGAATGTGAAAGCGAGGTCTGTATGGTATAAAATCTGCAATCCATTCAGCACAACAGGCTGAGTTTGCCAAACAAAAAAAACTACATGATGCTTTTTTTATGAATGGACATGTGTTTTACACAATTCATATTGCATAAGAATGCATCCCATTGTGTAATGTTCTAAGCTTTCCAGGCAATATTTTTTTCCAACTTGTTTTCCCTATGTCATACACATGCATCACTTAATTTTTTTATAGCAACATCTTTTGACCCTAAATATTACTGCATATTTAAAAGGGGAAAAAAGACTCCTGCACTTTGTATTAGTAACAGTGCCTTGCTGTTTTTGAAAGTTGTAGTTTTTTTTTTTAAACTTGAATCCTGTTTTCATAAACAAATTTTGGTTAGATAGGGGTGTTATTTGCAAAGTCTGGCCACATTGTATTTTGAAGCGTTTTTCTGTGATGTTCATTGGTCATGGTAGGTAATGAAGCTCACAACAATCCTTAATGTTCTTGGAAGTTTAGCACACTTGTTAGTTTGGATGAAAAGGAGTGCATTACTCTGGTTTTTACTGATTATAGTTAACATAAGTAGTGTTTTATGTACATTAAAGGCGTACCTTTTTTAGTAGTTTTCATTACAGTAGGGCATTTTGAATTTATTTGTATAGGAAAGATTCCTCTAGTTTTCCTGGTTGGTCTTTTGAATTTGGACCGTGTTGAAGGTTACACCTGCACATAATATGAGAGATTATATGATGAGTTCAGCTGATATTTTTAATAGTTTTGTGGTATTTGCAACAGAAGTAAGGCTTTGAAGAAAAACATGAACATTTCATTTAATCATGTACAAGACTTCGAAATTTTGTTTTGTTTTTAATTTTTTTACAGATGGCACATTTGCTTGTGAAATGGGTCAAAGCAACTCAGTTTTACCAACTGATCTTAAGCTGATGTAGGACCCGCAATATTTAAAACAAAAAGATGATGGGGACTCGAAAGCCTATTAGCTACAGTGCCATTTTTTTGGTGACCTGCAATTTGTGGGAACTCTCACTTTTTCTTTTAGGCAGTTTTAATATTGACTTAAAATTTTCAGACTCCATTTTTGTGATGTTGAATATAAAATTAGTTTATCTTCAGTTTCACATGGACTGTTCATATAGGTTTTGTATTCACCTGAAGGAGTATTTGTAATTGGGAAATGGAAGTTATTTCATTAATACCAGATTTTGTCAGTTTTAAAATTACCTTCAAACACAACCTTTATGAAATAATGTTTACAGTCTTGTTAATCTGTCCTTTAAAAAGGAAGATGCAGTTTCAGGGTTAATTTTTTATCATATAAATACAGGAACTGATGCACGTTGATAGTGTGACCAAAGTATGCTGATGGTATCCTAAAACCTTATGTGTACCATTTATATATTTGGTTAAGTGAACTTTCCCAATGAACCACACAAGGATTATAAACCCCCTTTTTAACGTTTAATAATTGGCTTCTAGATAAATGTACACAATTTTAAAGAAGTAAGCAGTTAATACACATTGGATAATTTCAGTGAACAAACCCCATTTTGTTTGTTGGTGGAGCCTGATCTAAACATGTAGGGCATTGTTTGCAAGCTGTTTTCTAAAGCCACATGTATAAGCTTCACTTGAACTTTTTTATGAGTAGCCCGTCTTATTACTACATTTGTGGTGCTTTTGCTTGTCAGAATCCACATTTCTGGAATTTTAATCCCAAAGTGGGCATTTCTGATTTATGGTTAAGGACTAGAATACACATAACGATCAACATAAATTCTTTCAATTTTTGGTTGAAATCAAAGAAGAAATGCTTAGAATTTTTAGTAGAATAGGATTTCTCCAGGTACGCAGATTGGTTTGCTTTTGTGTTTTAAACGAGTTGTTCCAGTCTGCTGAACTTGTGTATTCAAGCACCTGTTAATATGCATGTGAGCAAACTATGTGCTCTCTGTCATGTCCATCTCAACAATCGCTATTTTTAGTACTTCAGGAAAATCTTCAAAAAAGTATTCTTTTTAGCTTGTTGACTTAATTGTGCAGTGAGGCAGAAGAAATTTAGACCTTGATTAAACCAGTTTGTTTTGATTGCACTATGAATTTGCAACACTTCATTTTAGAGGCCGTGTTCTGTTTTAGCATATGAAACATTAAATTTCAGGTTAAAGATTAATCTTTATGCAACTTGTTTGTTCAACCACAACTGACTGGTAATCTGTCAACATTTGGTAAGGCCTACAGTAGATCTACTCTGATATCATGTATCCCTAGAAAAATAGTCTTTGAAAATCCTGGGACACTAAGAAATTGGATATTTGAATGTTTTAACTGGTATGTGGCTAATAACTGGTACTTGAGGGCTCACGTCATTCTGTTTCCGTTGTATTCTTTGTCTTACCCATTCTGTAATGGGTGGGGTTTCATGGAGTTCTGTGCTTTTTTCTGTATTTAGGTATTCTCTTAACATCTCAGATGGTGTTTTAGTTCAAGTGGCAACTCCTGAATTTGTGGCAGTGAACTGTTAATGTTTACTGTGTTTATAGTCTTGTATCTAATGTGCTTTATAAAATTGAAGTATATCTTGCCCCCTTTCTTGCATAACATTTAATGGTATGTATTAACTAGGTTGAAACTATACATCATTCACAGTATTATCAATGATGTATAGAAAACATCAGTCATCATTTAACCTAATGCAAGTTACTGATTGAGTTTATATATGCTTTTCATATTCTAAATAAAAAAAAAATCAATTAACTTTTTGATAAAGAATTTTGTCACTTTGGGCAGGCAAAGCACTGGACTTCCATTTTTAAAATTTACTTAAATTTTGTTTCTTTGCTTGTATTCTCTTACCCATTGATACATCAGTAAAGTTGGGTAGAAAGTTATTTTGATTGCATTTGTACTTTTTATATTTTGTCATTTTTTATTAGATTATAATTTTAATCTTTTATGTCCCCACACCCTCCCCTAAAAATCTTTACAGACAGTAACAGCATATTGTACAAGTCCATTTTGTGTTTAGAAAATAGATCATGAATAAAGATTTGTTTATAGTGCCTTTTTCTGTAAAGACCAGTATTTAATAAACTGAGTTAATGAAATGAAGGACTACTCTTGGAAAAATTCTTAAGAAGTATTATGAAAGGATTTTTTTCAACTGATGACAGCCAAGTGATATTAATCCAAAATTGACTCTTGAATCATTTATGGACCTTTTCATCACACGTCAGCCCTAGAGTCACACCTGATGTCAAGTTAACTTCAGTTTTTTTCATGGTTTCTCACAGTTTTAAATAATTTCAGCTGCCTTCACTCCCTTTTGTAACCTTTGGTAGTAGGAGTAGTTTTAAACAGTTTTTTGCTGCTGCCCACCTAGATGGACCATACCTTTTGGCGTAAATGAATTCATGTAACCTTGGACTTGTGGTGGAAGTGGCTGTGCTGAGAGAGGCTAAACCAATCCATTATTTGATAGTTGTGTTGTGCATAAACAATGTAGTGCTTATCCGTCAAACCCATGTTGCAGCTAAACTTTTCAGTGACATGATTAAAAATTCCATTTAACTTACATTGTATCCCAGCCATAGTAGCTAGCATATGTACAGGTTATATGTGTATATATGTTAAGTATATTTTTGTGGTGTAATCTGTTGAATAACATTGTATTTGGGCCTTGACATCTTTAAGCATCTTCTGCAATAATTTTTTTTAGCATTATGAAACCATCAGCTTGCTAGGTTTTCAATTGTTTATGAGCTAAACTCCCAGTAATATTAAAGAAGTGTTTTGGTAAGCACCAGCTTCTATGCCAATCACTTGTTACCAGTTGGGATTGCCAGAAAAACAAGGGGGTGATCCAATGTAACGCAAAACTAAAGTTTATAGTGACAAGTTCCAGTCAAGTTTTTTTGATCTTTATCCTTTATTTTTTGTTGAGAAACGATTGAAGGACATCTATTCATATTTTTTTAATTAATAACTTTGTTTTGTAGAGTCATATACCATGGGGACAGGACCTGTGGACCCAAGAGAACTTCTCAAAGCTCTTGACTGCTTCTTGGGCAAGGAAGGAGAAATCAAGTCTGCAGAGGGAGTCTCTAAAATCTTCAAGTAAGGCTTGCCCCTTCCCCCAACTGTAACTATAAAACTTCAGTAGCATGCTGCAGTGGGTAGTGCCACTATTGCATAGGTTCTTGGCAGTGGAGTAATGACCCCTATTGTTTGTTGTGTGTGCAGAGTGCACAATTTCCATTTCTTGGGTATTTTGCCATGTGGGGTACATCCAGCTCCCTAAAGAATGTGTAGTTGATACTGTGGGAGTAGGAAATGAATAGGTTAATAGTTTTAGATTTTTCTTGCTTAAGCTGTGAAAAGAAAACTTCTTGCTCAACCTTTTAATGTTAAACCTTTTAATTTTAAAGAACTACTTTCTTTGCTAGTAGTCTAAAGTATAAGCTATTCGTCTGAACATTGACATGTATTAAAGAGAATTGGATTGGCAAATCTCACCCAAACCTGTACTATAGAGCTGCTTATTCCATCTGCCAAAAGTTTGGTTCAGTTGAATGTGTTCAAAGAAGGAATTCTTTGTGCTTTAAAAAGTAAATATCCCCATATGGTACCTGCCAATAGTAAACTAAAATAAATGTATCTTATTTAATTTTTTCCACTTTTATATAATATAGCATAAAATTGTCTATGGTCCTCTGAATACTTGTGTATTTTAAGTACATTCTTGGAAATTGTTTCTCACCCTCACTTTGTACAAAGTTGAGGATTTCTTATAGCTTATAAAATGAATTTTGAGCATCTGAAGTATGTAGTTGGTATAGCAGTTTTACATTAGACTTGAGTAATTAACTTAAGTACAGCTTGTAAAATGCATTAAAAATTAACTTCATATTAGAATTGTAATTTTTAATAGCGAAAATTTAAGTTTTTTTGTGTAAAAATAAAATGCTTATTGGAAAATGTTTTTTTTAATGCAGCTTAATGAAAGGCTCTCAGAAGATGGTCAGCAGATGTATTTATCTCAATATATTGTTGCAGACTAAATCACAGGATCATCTTAACAAGTAAGGAACTCATAGTACAGACTTTTTCCCATACAGATAATACATTTTTACTTAGTAGCTGTGCTTCCAAAGTAATAATGTCATTTTACCAATAAAGTGTACTTGTTTATTACTTATTGACTGTTTCTTTTCACATGGTCATTATATTTTAATAGTTAAGACTTTGACCTGTTATATCAGACATCTTGAAATTAGTCAAAGACCAAACTGTGTGTTCCCAAATGGGTAACGTAACATTTATATTCCCTAGGAGATGGGCATTAACAGTTGTATTTTTTACTTGTAAATAACTTCTCTGGAAAAACGTAAAATGAAGGTGGTTTTGAAAGTTCTTAATTGCAAAAAGTGAATTCTGTTAGTTGTGGTCAGTAACCGATCTGTAGTAGTTTATTTGTGGTCATTAAAACTAAACTTGTTTGTTCTGCTTGATAGGTTTATAAGAGTTGGTGGTTATAAACTGTTAAATGCCTGGTTAACCTACGCTAAATCAACAAGCAATGCACCTCTTATGCAGCTGATACTACAGACGTTGCAGATGTTGCCACTTACTGTTGACCATCTCAAACAGGTAAACGATTAGTGTCATATTTTTTCTACTGTATTTAATCTACAAGTGTGTTTTTTATTGCTTAGACAAGTTAATATCCTTTTTAAACATCTGTCTTTAATTTTTAATAGAATAATACAGCCAAGTTGGTGAAACAACTGAGTAAAACTGGAGAAAATGAAGGTATTTTTTTTAAGTACTTTTCTTATTTATATAGCTTCTTTCATGGTAATTGCACTCTTAGTAGAATATTATACCAAATTAAAAAAAAAAAAAAAATTGAAAAATCAGGATCAAGTAATTTTTTTTATTCCAAGAGAAAGTTCATTCCATTTTACAAATTGGAATTTTAAGTAGCCAATGTTTTTTGTGAACTTTGTTTTCATATCTTCTTGTAATTGCAAAAATGTTACTCCATAATAAGTAAAAGCATTCTTGTTGACAGTAGATGTAAAAATTATGGATTGTCTACATGTTTTGTCCAGATGGTTTTTAGCTTCCCACCCATGACCAGGAAGGGTGAAACTAAAATTAATCAAAATAGTTTGAAAGTATGCAGTATTGTGTTAATTGTAGTATATACTAAGTAGCCCACATTTTAAGCACATCCCCTACTCTTGTTCTGTCTGACAGAGCTCAGAAAGCTAGCAGCTATGCTGGTTGATGGATGGATGGCCATTATACGTTCCCAGAGTGCCACGGCAGCAGCATCCAATACACATATAGGTATGGTTAGTTGTTTTCTGTGGTCTTGATGCCGTTTTTATGCCAGTAAGTTGCTGGAAACAGGGTTTCCTGTTAAAGTAAACTTCTGTCAGTGTCTGCTGAAAGAAGACAATTAATTTTCTTTTTTTAATGGATAGTACTATTACTTTTTTTAATTTATATAGATAAGAAGAAGAAAAAGGAAGAATCTAAAGTAAAAATAGTAGAAAAAGTGGAGACAAAAATGGAAGATGCCAACAAAAAAGATAAGCCAAAGACTGTGAGAACAACGGCACCAAGCCATGCGAAATTTAGGTCTACAGGTTAGTAAACACTATTTCAAGAATTCATGTTTGTTCTGCTTCAGTGGGCTGGTGCCCTGCCCGGGGTTTGTTTACTGATTTGCGCCCTGTGTTGGCTGGGATTGGCTCCAGCAGACCCCGTGACCCTGTAGTTTGGATATAGCGGGTTGGATAATGGATGGATGTTTGTTCTGTGGAGCTTTGAAAAACCTGTGACCTTCAATTTGAGTAGTGGACACATTTTGGTTGACAGGTGACGATTTCATTAGTGGACAATCTGATGTTTATGAATGTTTCAACTCTCAAAAGCTGGATGCAAAGTTATCTGACGCCGATTGTATGCTTACAACACTTGACAGATGCCAAATGTCACTTCAACACAAGTCCTGCAAATACTAACGTAATTGAAACAAACCATGAAACTCAAACCGATTATGACCGCAGCAATCCAAGCTGTGAGAAAACAATAAAAAGGAGGCGTGACAGACATTGTGGTACATTTTCTGATGCAGCTAGACGGAAACAACTTCGTGACACTGCCGCCAAATACTTGCAGAACAATCCACAAGTTAATAGACATGCTTTTGCTAAATACTCGCAGGCAAATCCACAAGTTCATAGAGACGCTGTCGCTAAATACTCGCAGGCAATTCCACAAGTTCATAGACATGCTGCCGCTAAATATTCACAGGCAAATCCACAAGTTAATACCAGGAATGCCTGTTCTATCTAAACCTGTTAGATTCACGAGTAGTATTTGGGTAGTGAACACTTTGATGAATGAAACCTGTTATCTTTACAACGGTTGACAAACATGGAATGTAACTTGAACACAACACGTCCTCCAAATATGAACCTGATTGAAAGAAATATTGATAATCAAATCCTTGATGACAGCAACACTCATAACAGTGACAAAACAATTACATTGACAATCATGTTACATTATGAAAAAGAAAAGGAAACATTTTAAAAATTTCTTTAACACACAATACTTCTCCGCTGTGAAGCCGTGGGTATTTTGCTAGTTTTGAATAAATTGTAAGCGATGGATACGTTTTTGTGGGATGACCGAATACCGTTGCAGTAATCTATACGTGAGGTGACTCGGGCATTAACCAATACTTTAGTACTGTGTTGCGTAAGAACGGGACAAAGTCTAGAAATGTTTCGGAGATGGAAGAAAGCAGTCAGAGAAATGTTACTTATACAGGAGGAATTATTTAATAATAATATTATTTAATAATTGCCATTATTAGTTTATAAATGAATATAAATGCATGTAAACGATTTGTCAAAATCTGTTGTATGTAAATGATACTGTTTAAAACGTTGTTTTTTCATCAGAAAACCCGGTTTCCACGTCTACCTGTATTAGTTTAAATGGCACTTTTACCACTCGCAATAGGGTGGATGCGCTGACTTACCGTGTCGACTGGGCAACATAGTGAATGCGGCATCTATCTATATATGTCTGTTTTCTGTAGCCTGCTACAGAAAGGTACTCTGTTGACCATTGGCATTGGTTTTGCTCCTTGCTATTTTTGTTATACTGCAATGGTGGTTTCCTAAGCCTTTGTTGTACTGAATTACTTTCTCACCGTTTTCTGTTCCTATTCTTACACCACCGTATGCTATGGCGGGCTTCGGCTAGTTCTTCCTAAACTTCTTTTTATTTCAAAACATTCCAGTATACATTAATAAATCATTTTTTAAGCAATTAGATTCAACAATAACCTCATTCATTTGGAACTCGAAACATCCACGTATCCAAAGAGCGACCCTACAAAGACCAAAGGCAGAAGGTGGTCTACCTAACTTTCAGTTTTATTACTGGGCAGCAAACATACAAGCTATAAAAACCTGGACACAAATAGATGAACATACACAGGCTTGGTCCACAGTGGAAGTAAAATCCTGCAGTACTTCTTTATATTCCCTGCTCTGTGCTCAAACAAATGTAAGTTATCGAAATTTTTCTAATAATCCATTAGTGCTTCACTCGCTCAGAATATAGAACCAATGTAGAAAGCATTTTAGGATGGAAAATCTTTTATCTGTGGCACCACTGCAAGAGAACCACATCATTCAACCCTCGCAAACACATGCAGTTTTTAATATCTGGAAAAGATGTGGGATTAGATTGCTTAGAGATCTTTATAGACAACATCTTTGCATCCTGTGAACAATTACAATCCAAATTTAACTTTCCAGCTACACATTTTTTTCACTATCTTCAAATTAGGAACATTGTTAAAAAGAACTTGCCCGATTTTTTCCCTCATCTTGCACCCTCCTCCAGGCTGGAAAAAATATTGCTCAATTTCAAGGACTTGGACCCCATCTCTGCAATATATAAAACTAGCCAACCCGCGGCGTGCCATACGCCGCATAACCAGGCCGGTTTTGTAATGATTTTTAAGCACAGGGAGAAAATGAACATTTGAAAAATCGGTAATGTAATAAATCAGCAAGAAAAGCAACATTGTAACAATGCACGGAACGAACAAACACACAATCGTCCATGACTGAAAACTGGCGAACCGCCATTGTGCCTTCTCCTGCCAGACGGAATGATGGGGGTGCACGGCGCGGAGTGTGGAACGGGAGGAGAAGGACGTCCATTCTGCTCCCTCTGTCATGCTGGTCTGCTGATTTCTCGTTCAGTATGCACTGCCCCGCTCATGTGCCCACCTCCAACTCGTCACTTGAGTCGTTGTCGTATTTACACAGTCCAGATGCACCTGTGACTCACGTAGACGTTTCATTGCTCTGTGTGGTTTTAGCTGTTTTTCTATATATAATCCATGAAGACACCTGACCACGGTAGCAGCGTTGTGAACAAAGGGTAGGGACGTAACCAGTGGGAGCATATGAGTCGCACTTAGTGGGAATTCCACGGTTTACAGCCTGAATGGGGTTCAACGGCTTACCCACGGCTCTCTGCGCCGGGTAGACACACACTCAATTTCATGCATATTTATTTGACTGCTAAACACTTCTGGAAAGACACGGTTGTCTAAAACGGGTTGGTGTGAGAATACAACAGTAAGTGAATGAAAAGATGGAACTGTGGAGAGAGCAAAATACAACACAATAGTGAGCCCGCGGCATAACAAACGCCACATAATTATTTATTGATGGTTGAACACTTCTGGAAAGACACAGTTGTCTAAAAAGGGAGGGTTTGAGGATACAACAGAAAGTGAATGAAAAGGTGGAACTCTGGAGAGAGCAACATATTATTGTCCGTGAGCGAAGAAGACGCATGTTTGTCGCGGATACGAATTGCTGTATGTAGCGTGTAAAACAGCTTGCTATGGTGCACGTGGTCATGCGTCATAACCGAAAACTCAGTTTTTAAAGGCTGCTTGCTTCATTGTGCTTTAACCTCAGTTGTAAAGGATTGTTTTAAGGATCCCATGGGATACCCCTTGCAAACTGTTTTACACGCCGCATATGGCGACTCACCTCCGCGAGAAACATGCCTCTATGAACAGTCAAGGTGGCTCGGAGGTACATGAGGCCACTATGATGGTCGAATATAAATGACGGCGTTCTGTGTCGTCGCGTCAGAGTTGGTGGGCGTGGCTCTGCGAGTTGTCGTTTTATCCAATGGTCTTGGAGTTGGTGTGCGTAGCTCCTCCCTGCGTGCGCCGTAGGTGTCTTACTTGTCGGCGGATTAGTGAATCCACGCCCCATCCGGCGTGCTTTCCATGGGTGTCTTGCCTTAGTGAATTATATAGATTATTTTACAGTCCCTCCCTTTCAAAGATCCAAGAGGACACTGGGAAAAAGATCTCTTAATCAATATATCAGAAAAGAAGTGGAAGGTAGCAATGCAGAGAATTCACTTTAGCTCCATATGCAAAAAAGTTTGCAATTATTCAACTCAAAATTATATATCGAGCGCATCTGTCTCTCTTAAAAACCATTTAAAATTGTCCCAGGTCAAGGTCCAACCTGCAAACGCTGCAATCAAGTCCCGGCTTCACTGGGTCACATATTTTGGGCCTGCAGCAAACCCATTAACAGCTGTGTTTGGTGTTCTTCCAGATGGGCTTAAAGTGGAGAAGAACAAACAAAACAAACTGATTGCATTCACTACACTATTGGCACGCAGACTTATTTTGCTAAACTGGAAGAATCCTAACTCTCCTCTTTTAAGTCAGTGGGAAAGCGATTTTTTTTTTTTTATACTATTTAAAATTGGAAAAAGTCAAATTCTCAGTTAGAGGACCGGTACAGAATTTTTTCAAAACCTGGCAGGATCTAATCAATAATATTTTAGAATAAGCTCTTAAAGCACAGAGGAAGCAATTCTTTACACATTTCTTTTTCTTCTCCATTCATCTCTATTGCCCTTTTAAACTAATCAATTTATGTATGATTACAAGCTTTTAAGTTCTACTCTGTTGGCCACGCTCTCTTTCTTAGGGGTGGGGATTAAGTTGTTTTCATCCTATTTTTTTTGTAAAAATTGATTTGTATGGAATGATTACATTAAAATTAATAAAATTAAAAAAATCTAAACCTGGACAGCAAGAGAATGTCCGCTTCTGTAAAATTGGGGAAAATAGCAATTATAAGAATGTATTTTTTGATGAAAAGTAACTTCTCTGATAATTTTAAAAGCTATTTAGTAGAGCCTTGAATTTCTGTAATTTTATTTTTCCCTTTCAATGACAGGACTGGAACTGGAAACGCCTACTCCAGTTTTAACAAAAAAGATTCAACCCCCGCCAATTCAGCTAGGTGACAAATATAAAGTAGCTCCACTAAAAAGGCAAAGGTGTGTATTTTATTCTTAGTTTACCAGATTATAAACTATTTTCGTTATTCAGGCTGCTTATTTTAATTGTTTCTACATGCAGTTTCACTTTGTCAAATGTGAATTTTGAAAGCACTGTAGAACCATCTTTAAAAGATATTACTCTTGGAGGATTTCTGCATATTTAGACAAGAACTTATTTCCTTTGTACATTTTTAAGGGCACTGATTTTTAGACAGTATGATTAAAATGAAGAAATTACAGTAATTATGCTTTTGGAAGTCATGGGCGTGAAGGTGTTAAATAGAAAGAAATGTTATTTTGAGCAGTAATCTAATAAATGCTGAATTTTTTTAATAAATTAACAGTCACGCACTATAAAATACATTTTTGCTTAAGGTAATTCATTGCAACTATTTCTAAATAGATTATTTAACTTTTAGAACAACAAAATGGTTTTTTTATAGCCCAGTTGTGTTATACAGTATATCTTGATTTTTGACAGCTCTGCTCCAGTTGAGACACCTCCAATAGAAAAGAAATACAAACCTCTCAACACTACTCCAAATTCTACTAAGGAAGTTAAAGTTAAAATCATCCCACCACAGCGTGAGTTGTTTTTTGTTTATGTATTTTTCCTCCTACAGATAAGTTAGGTTTAGTCCATTTTTTATGCACTTTATTTTGTGAAGTCTGATCTGTTGCGTTTTTTAGTTGACTCCTCCTTTTATTATGTTCTACAGCAATGGAATGCAGTGGGTTTTTGGATGCTTTGAATTCCGCTCCAGTTCCAGGAATAAAGATTAAAAAGAAGAAGAAAGTGGTGTCTCCAACTACGCAGAAGGTAAGACAGTTTATTGGTACCTTTCTTGAAAAATACACATTATCCAATACTGTAAGCTTTTACTTGACTTTCCCAGAAACTGAAATCGGCAACAGGTTTTTTTGTTTTTTTCTTTCCATCCACTTCTAGCCTTGCCCATTTGAGACCAAAATGTCACAGGATCCCAGTCCTGTAAAGCCACCTTCTCCAGTTGAGGTTATGGACATAGATCAGCCAGGCACTCCAGTTCCAGCAGTGGAGGTACCAGAGCCCATGGATATTGGTATGTTTTTATTGACCATCTGTAATATTAAAAACATTGACAGCAATTTAAATTTTTGAAGTATTCGTTTTGAAATTAATGTTAGTAATCCTTGTAGTTCCTGATGAGACAAAAGCACTACCAGAGGCACGTAAAGAAGATAACACTATGACAATTCAGAAATCAAAGAAGAAGAAGACAGTACATTGGGCAGAAGAGCTTACTCTGCGGCAGTACTACTATTTTGAGTTGGATGAGACAGAGAGAGGTAACAAGACTTGCTAAATCTTTCTTGATACTGATATAAATAGTTTAATTTACACTTCTTAAGGGAGCAAAGTGCTTTATTTAGCAGATTTGTCAAAAATAGCGAACATTTACAGGATTATAATGCAACCCTCCTGACTTTTTTTTTTTTAAATCTTTATTATAAACTTTAGTTAATGTCAACAAAATCAAGGACTTTGGCGAAGCTGCCAAACAAGAGATGATGAAGGATCGTCGAGCCTTTGAAACAGCACGGCGACTGTCTCATGATGCTATGGAGGAAAAGGTGGCTTGGAGTTGTCCACGTCCTCTTTCCATTCCCGAGAGCCTTGTTGTTCCAGGTAGTGGAAGTGAAGAGAAGTTAATACAGCAGGAAAGAGAAAAGGGGATCCTCCAAGAGATCTTCCTGTATAAAGAAAGGTACATATTTACTTAAATTTCCCTCTGGGGAGAATAAAACTGAATTGAATCGAACCTTTAAGGCAAACTAAGTGAGCTAAACTTGTATCATTTCCATAATTGATAGTTTTCTCAATTGTACAGTATACAGAATTTAAACAATTTTAAAAATACAGTAAACTTCCTTTAATTTATATAATGTATCCAGTAAATCATAAAAGAACCATTAACAAATTGTGGTCTTTGTTTTACCACCTTCTTAATTTTTTCATTAAAGAACGCTTTGGTATTTCTGAAGTTGGCTAATTTTTTTCCATCAAATGACATATTCATTTTCTCTGGAAAGTATAAGTGAATCTTTGTTGATAAATTCAGAAGTCCTTCCCAGCAGATTAATGAACTTTTTTTTCCCCCCCTCTTCCTTTTAATCAGTGTCCCAGACAGCCCCCATGAGCCTGATTCAGAAGCATATGAGCCAATACCACCAAAGCTTATCCCCTTGGATGAGGTGAGTCTGGTTTGTAGCAGTAATCTAGTTGTTGTCTTCCAAGAACTCTGCTGTTTTATAGATGTAATATTTGTTGGTACCCTTTAGCTAACCACATTCCTAGAAGAATGAAAGCTTGGTTATGGTGGTTTTTAACAGGCAAAGTCAAACATTTATTTTCGTGACCTTCTACAAAATTTTAACAATGTGGTGAAATCCTTAACTGTGTAATTAATTTGAACTGATACTTGATGCTTTGTAAAAAATTACCAATCTGATGTTACATTCTGTGTTAGTGAACAGTAGCTTGGCAAAGTAGCTGTGGTTTCAGCAGGATACCAAAAACTAAACCAGAATAGGTTAGGGTCAATGACATAATGGGCATTAATAAAGTTTTAATTTGAGTAAATAATTCATAGTTGCAGTATTATCAGCCTAATCAATCTGGATGGTGAGTCATTTGTCAGGACTCACTAGTATATCCCCTGAACAAGAGAGCAGATCATTCTGCAGATATTAGCAGCCTGTTAGTTATAGGTGTTCCTTTTCAGAGTAAGAAATGTCCATGGGGATTACGTTGTTTGGTGTGTGTGTGTGTTTCTCCACACACTCCAGAAACTCCATCCATCCATACATGGGGTTTCACTTTGGTTACTGCTTTTAATTTCTTACTCTTCTGGTATCTTTCAGTGAGTTCTGGGTACTCTAGCGCTAACGTTCTACATGTGCCAATTTCTTACGTTTCTTGCCCCATATCCAGCTCCCCATCCCTCCACAGTATTGAAAGACAGATTATTAACTCCTCTAAAGTTCTAGCTCGACAGATCACAGGATAAATTTGATTTGGAGAATAATAGTGAGTGAAAGTGAATCTTGCAGTTTTACATATTTAAAGAGTGACAGTTATACTTGAATAGAAATAATTGATATTAACTATGCAACATAAAGTGTCATAAATGTGTAATTTGGAATATCTACATGGACCAATATCTGCATATTCCTGAAAGCATTGCATTTTTGTATAAGTAACAGCTTAGATTAAAGTTTTGTCATTTTTAGATTTACTTACATTGCTCCAAAAAAAACACATTCTGAATTCCATCTTCATAGTCTAATGGGGTACCGTAAAGTCTTGGGTCAGTGTTCTTGCCACATAGTTACGTGTAATTGTTCAAAACACCTTCAGTTGTTTGCAAGCACATAAAATTGCAGTGTATATGTGCATCTGATTCACTGGCAGTGCAGATTATTTGTGTCAAGTGTGAGAAAAAAGTATCCACTGGAGAGGATCTTATAGTGTGTGTGTCCCTCCCATAAGCCAGTTATGGATTTTTAAAAGGTTGGCATGTTGTTCCTTGTACAGCTGATTAATAAAAATCTTAAGAGCGTAGTGGTTTTACCAAGGTTTACTTTTATCTCTTTGCAGGATTCTACATTTATGGATGACAGCTATATGGACCCTGTGGATCCAGCTGCCCCTTCTCAGTCTCCAGATAATTCAACAGCAAAGCTACCACCCATTCTTGCTAATCTTATGGGCAGCATGGGAGCTGGCAGGAGCCCTCAGCAGCAAAATGCTGGAAGTGCACCACCAGTCAATGTTCAAGAGCTCCTCTCCACTATAATGGTAAAGAAACAGAATTTTATGGCATTACATTTTATTTTCTGTTCTAACACAAGGTCAGATTTATGATGGTACTTAGCATCTTTCATACTTATCAATATCCATGAATTGTATGGCTAGTTTTCTTATTAGATAGATACTTTATTAATCCCAAGGGGAAATTCACATTAGTACTTCATTTTGACAGTATCTTTTTGCAAGTATGCTTTTTAAACCTTATTTGTCAATTAAATCTGTTCTGTTTTAAGTACTTTTAATGTGATGTACATTGAAGATATTATGAATGTGGATGTGGTAGATCTCAAGGACTAAGAGCTATCTGTTTTCTTAAGTCAGGGGTTCCCAACCTTTTTTATTCCAAAGCCCCCTTGAAAGATTTGCTTTAGGCTGAGGATCCCTCTACCTATCTTCTTCTTTTTCTTTCGGCTGCATCTGTTAGGGGTTGCCACAACTGATCATCAACTTCCATATCTTTCTATCCCCTGCATCTTGTTCTGTTACACCCATCCACCTGCATGTCCTTTCTCACCACATCCATAAACATTCTCTTAAGCCTTCCTCTTTTTCTCTTGCCTGACAGCTCTATCCTTGGCAGCCTTCTCCCACTATATTCAGTATCTCTCCCCTCCACATGTCCAAACCAACGCAATCTCACCTCTCTGACTTTGTCTCCCAACTATCCAACTTGAGCTGACCCTCTAATGTACTCACTTCTAATCCTGTCCATCCTTGTCACTCCCAATGCAAATTTTAGCATCTTTAGTAACTCTGCTACCTCCTGCTTTCTGGTCAGTGCCACTGTCTGCAACCCATGTAACATATCTGGTCTGTAGACCCTTTCACTCTTGCTGATATAACCCAGGGCTCGACCGATCCGTTATGGAAATTTTGTATTGTTGTCCGCATATTGATTTGGCAAAATTTTACACTGGATGCCCTTCCTGACATAACCCTCCCCATTTATCCGGGCTTGAGACCGGCACGAAGAAACTCGCTGGTTTGTGCATCCCCTGTGGCTGGGTTTAGCTTACAGCACTCGGTATTCTCAGGTGGTCTCCCATCCAAGTACTGAGCCCGACCCTGCTTAGCTTCCAAGATCGGGTGTATTCAGGGTGGTATGACTGTAAACTATCTCCCTCTACCTATCGCCTTCTAAAAAATGACAGATCACACATGGCTGTAATAAACTGATATACAGGCCTACCTATTAAGTGAATGTAAGAAAACAATATAAAACCAAGGCACTTTTATGATGTAGGAAAAAATGGGCTGCTTTTGATAAATACATTTTAAATAAATAAATGCATCGTATGCATGTCTATGGTAGTCTTCGACTAGCATTTGAAAAATGTGTTTAATAATGGGTGTAATTGGTAAGTACACTAATGAAGTGACAATGCTGATATTAAAATACAGGTGAACTTGTCATATGCTTTACTGTTTACAACTTTTTAAACAATTGTATGATTTTTGTTTTCGCCATTTTGCCGCTGACCCCGGGGCCATGAGTCCACTGCCTTAGGTTATACCATTTGTGGTTGATTGATTAGACTCCAGTTATTCATTTACTTAGCACCTTGTTCAGTTGTGAATTGTTAAGAAGACTAATTATTTTTAACACCAGACTAGTATTGCCCAGGGTTACTCTAAAGTTTTTAAAGATAAATTACCTCTGCACTGTTCAATGCAAAGCTGACTCTTTATAGCAGGGTATTAGACACTGACTTTGAGTGTTTTGTGATACAAAAGTGCTGTACAAAAAAGTGCTGTATAAAGGTGTTATACTACAACAGTATCATAAGCTGGCTTTTGAAATCCTCTTGCAGAGGAATAACTGTGTAGCATGAGGGATAGCAAGTACATTTCTTGTTTTATAGGAGTTTATATGCCACAGAATATCTGAAGTGACGATGGTTAAACTTGACTACTACACAAGAGTTTTAACATCCAGGCAGTCAAGAATATTTGTTAGCCAGATTTTACTTTTTACTTTAAAAAAAAAAAAAAAGGTTATTTGCTCTTTACGTTGCATTCAGATTTAATTTATCAAATTGCAAATCCTATATAATTTTAAGGGCTTGCAAGTAAGAACTGTTACCAGACAAGAAAACTACCATTAGTAATGTACGGATGAATAAAAAGAGGGTGTATGAGGCTCTTGTTAATCATCATACGTTTTTTAGCACGTCTTTGTATTTGCAAGTTATTTCCATGTTTCACCTGCTTTATCACCATTCTTTGGGTTTGCTGTGCAAACATGTGGCATTGCTGTTTCTGATAATTAATTTGACATGATAGTGTTTGTTAGTAATCCATAGTTGAGATGAGTTTCTTAAATCGCCTCAAAGCCGCGTTGCTGGAGTTTTTTTTTTTTCTTCTTTTAAAAAGCACCCCATTTTCTTTGTTTATAATTGCATTCTTTTTCTTGTAATGCAAAGCAAAGTAAAAGTTGAGTCTGGTGTTCATTATTTTCAAGGAGACAAAACACTATTCTGTATCATTGCAAGAGGGACATAGGTGCTCTAAACACTGTTTTTCTGTTTAATAATATACGAGGCACATTCAAAAAGTTTCCACACTTTTTCTTTAACTCTGTTTGTTTAGAAATTCAAAAACAAATGGCATCATTTTTCTACTTAGTCACTTCCCTTTGCAATTTTCCAGGTGTCATACCAACTTTTTAATGCCAGCAGCAAAACAATTCTTGTGTTTTCACAAATTAGTTCCTGGGTTCGTTCTTCATGGTCCTGGCTGTAGCTAGATGTCCAGAGCACTCTGCATCCATCACACTAGCATGGCCATTTTCGAACATTTCAATCCACTCATAGACAACTCTACGAGAGAGTAGTTTATCCCGATACTGAACACACATGTTGAGATGAATTAGTGCTCCTGACACAGCTGCCCACATAAAGTGTATTACATAAATTGCACCAAAGAGGAATGGTGTTCTAAGTTTCGCAGCCATCTACACCGCAGGGTGACAGCCCTTATACTACACTGCAAGGGAAGCCAGCTTGCCAGACAGAATTAGTCACATGACACTCTTGGACACAACCAATTACTACTCCTCCCACTTTCACTGCTTCCAATGAAAATATAAAAGTGCGAAAACTTTTTGACCGTCTCCCGTAACTGTATTAGTGTAATTTTATGCCAAAGTGTGGTGCATCCGAATCTCAATATTAAAAATATCATAATGCATATGGATCTGCAGAAATGCAAAAAGTATGCACATTTCCTGTAAACTGTTTTTGGTACTCTTGTTCTTTGTATGATTTGCATCTTTACATAATCAGCTTCATTTTTCTAGTGAAGATTCTTAATTGTTTATAAATTTGATCAATATTTTGTCCTTAGGGAGCCCAGGGGAATCAGAAGACAGAGGACCTAATAAAGCAGCCTGACTTTTCTGATAAAATAAAGCAGCTTCTAGGATCTCTGCAGAATCAGAACCAAAGCCAAACTCAGGGTTCTGGGACAGGTGAGTAGGTTAGATTACTGGCATATAGTGTCTTTTGTCTAATACAGTGTAATCTGTATTAGTTATAAATGTGTTTAACACATTGTAGCCTGTCTCCAAAGCAGTACATTATTGTGCTGACTGTCAAGTGGCATATGTGATTGATTTTGTGTGTGTGTATGTATGTACGGATATTATATATAATAGATTGATCAAGGATATTATATATAATAGATTGATCAATCGATAGATAAAGACACGCTTTGAAGTCCCGCGAGACTACTTAGATGTCATGCCCAACTTACAATTTCTCGGAGACACTTTTAACGTGCTGGGAGACAAAGAAGTGAGACAAAAGAACAGCTGCTGTTCGGGCTTCTAAATAATCGTTGCGCAGCCCGACATACATGCAGCATGGTAGCAACAGCTGTTGTATAGGCATTTAAAATGATCGTCACGCAGCGTGACATGCAGATCACACAGCTCAGTCGCAGCAGCTGCAAGCCAGCAGGTGATTTGTCCGCATTTTCTTACCATGCGTTCAGCCCCCCCTTCACAACGTGAGTGTGAAGCTACCCAACCCCAAAGAGATGTGGGCGAGCAATGCTAGTAGGGGAGAAAGCCCCCTGGGGTGTGTGTGTGTATATATATATTTACGTATACAGTGGAATACAAGCAATGTGCTGTGATGCAGTTTGCATATTAGTAGCTAGATATCCACAAAGGTGTCATCATCAGTGGAAAATGATGAGACATCCAGCAATCAAAGGCAATATGTAGCAAATGAGGAAGGGGGTTTAAGAAAAGTGGATCAGTAATGTGCGGTCCCGAACCTCGCCTTACTAACTTACCTCTCTTTCACTCACCTACCAACCCCCCATATATTGCTTTTTGATTCCTGTATGTCGTAATCAACCTCTGATGTTGATGTCAGATAGTAGTTTGAAAGCCCAACTGTAAAAATATGCGATTCATCTTCTCCCTTTGTGGATTTCCAGCTATATATGTTTGTGTATAAATTTTATTGAACTACTTGACTTAATTGTGCTGCCTCATGTTCTCTTTTTTTTACTATAGTATGGAGTTTCCTCCATCGGCTTGTAATAATATAACAGCAAATTCATAAGCTGTTGGTAGAGCTACAGTTGATCTGTTGGTTCTCAGTTGGGGATGCAGCTGGCTTTCTGCATTTTTTGCATGTCTTGTATTCTACTGAAAGCCTAGAAAATTGAGGAAATGTCAATTTCTTCCTACATTAGCTAATCGTTGTTCTCCAGTATTAATTAGTGAAATGATTAACAAAAATGGCAGCTTGGTGAAATTTGAGAAATTTCCAAACTTTTTTTTTTTTATTTTATTTGTAGCAAATTCAGGACTGCTAGGACCTGGGCCAGGAGCTAACGGAAACTTTCCTCCTACTCCAAAGAATGGTCCTCATTTTTCACACAGTACACAACGTGCACATTATCAGGGGCCTCATGGTGGGGGCAGTGGAAGTGACGGAGGACCTCCTGGAGTGCCACGAATGATTGGACCACCACCTAACCAGCAACGTGGTGATGGTTACTGGGATCAGCCATGCGAGTCTATGAGGGGAGGACCCCATGGCATGAGAGGTGGCCCTTACCATCGTGGGAGAGGGGGAAGAGGTGGAGAGCCAAACTTCAGAGGGCGACAGAGCCGGGGAGGTGGTGGCAATGGTGGACCACCAAGGGGTGGAGGGCCCAACAACCAGCATATTGCAGGTAAAAATGTCACTTTTTAAATGTTAATTTCTCATTGATTAGAAGTCTTAAGTGCAAAGTGTGATGTAATAGTTGGGTATTCTCATAGGTTCAGGGTTTTCATGTAGTCTCATTTGCAGAAGAAACCATGTAATTTGTCTTCTCTGTTCAGACAGAAATAAAAAACAGACAGGTTTGCATAGAAATCCAAAATTGTTTACATCACTTGAAAAAATGTCTCTTAGCAGTTCGAGCATTCATCTATCTAAAATTGGGTACATTATACATGATGATTGAAAAAGTGTAGTGTTTTTTTTTAATTATCTCTGACATTCCTTATTAAATAGACTATAGCAGTGGAAAATGGAATTTCTGGGGGCATTTGTGTGCATTTTCAAAGTGATTATTCTCCCTGATTTAATGAAATGGTGTCTATCATCAGTTGAGACGACTGTTTTTTCAATGTTGCCATCAGACACGCGTGTACCAAATTATCGTCTGCACCAAATCATCGTCTGCCCCAGTAACTTTAGCTGCATTGTTTAGTAATTGACTTCAGAGTTGTTGTTTTTTTACCTTTGATTTGTCTGACTAAACCAGGCAATGAAGTTGAAAGTGACAGCAGAGTGAATGACGCTGTGATAAAAGGACATATGGAGGCATTTGTCCACTTCAAACAGTCTTTTAGTTTATGGAGGAGAAACTAACACTGATTGCATTTAGAATGTTTTTTGCATTTGTATTGTAGTTGGGAATTACCCTAAATAATAATCTTAAGTATGTGTATCGAGTTACTATTTCTACTGTATAGTGATTGTATTTTAATGTTTTCCAAAGACCTTTGTAATTTTTGTTTGCCTTATTTTTCCTAGCTTTTATGTTAACTATTTAAAGCCTTTTACTTACTGATCTTAGCCAAACTTTTAATTGGATTAAGCTGATCTGAATAATGACATACTGTATGTGGACTTTGCTAATGAGGCACTTTTATTATTTATTTAGCTAAAATCGTCCTGGTGGGAGTGCACATAATGTCCATTGACTTTTATGATTATAGCTAAATAACAACCTGCTGTTCTTTCTTTCAATAGATATGTCAATGCGTCCAGTATGCCGTCATTTCATGATGAAGGGCAGCTGTCGTTATGAGAGCAACTGTGCGTTTTACCATCCGGGAGTGAATGGACCACCTTTGTGAATGTTTGTGGGCTTTATATGAACTTTGGGCCTAAGAAAGTAGCACCTCTCTGAACTTTAATTTCTGATGCTGCTGCAGTGATTGAGCATCCTTCCATCCATGCCTTAACGTCTGGCTCATCATTGGTGGTGCAGCTAACATTCTTAGTGGGGCTGTTCTTTTATCATTTCAGCATTATGATGGTCTTTTTTTTTTGAACAGCTTGACCAAATCAAGACTTTTTTGTGTATATTCACTAAAATTCCCATAGAAATAGGAATTCATTTTCCAAATTGAATGAGGGAGTACAAATGACACTGAATGTCAGCTGTGTATATCCACTGTGAAATACATATTTTTCTGCCTTTTTATTTAATATATCTGATGAGATGACCACATTTTTAATTGAAAGCAAAAAAAAGTCTGTGGTTAAAACACGAGGTGACTTTTTTGCAATTTTCAAAGTGGATCTACACATTATTTTAAAATATTTTTCAACAATAGTACACTTTTTAGTGTATGGCTCCAGATTTCTCCATTCAAACAGAAAAATGATTTCTTACAAAAAAGTTAGTTTATTTTGTTTGTCAGAAACATTAAAAGTTAACTTGATATGAACTTTGGTAATTACGTAAATTGCCTTTTTTAACCAACCTACTTAAAGCGGGGAAAGCATAGCTGCCACATTTACAGTTGGTTTTTAAACTCTTACCACGGTGCAGCAGCAGCACGACATAATTAAGCTGACATGTTTTAATGAAAGCAGACTACAGTATTACACATTTGAAATATTTATTTGATCTGTGTATATTTTTGATGTATATATTGTGTATAGACCTGTGTTTAAAAATGAACATTTTTTGTTTTACCTAAAGATATTTGACCACTAAGCCAGTAAGTTCTGGCGTTCAGGTTTACGCAGACATTCAAATGCTGTGTGCATAAAAAGTTGCTGGGCTGTAAGTGTTCTCCGAACAAGTCTTGAAATGTCTTTGGACCCCCACATTCAATGGTGGCTGAAGTGCTTCTGCTGATTGTGACCCAGTTTAACCACCCATCCCCAAAAAACAAGAAGCAGACCCATGGCTGCCAAAACCACATTGTCCTGATCAGCATGATTTTAAAGAAAGCAAATTGTCTCTGTTTGTCTTTGACCCCATTGTTAAGTTTCTTGGTAATTTTTTTTTTTTTTGTCTCATTTTGCAAAGAACAAGAATGATGGCTTGGAATATTGACTTCTATTTAAACACCAGCAGATTTAGTGCTCCACCAATTACTTTTTCATTCTTTCCACCCAAACACACACACACCTCGATTTTAAATACCCTAAATTAATCTGCATTAATGCAGCAGGTCACCTTTTAAAAATCCATCAATTTGAATCCAGTGATTTTTTTTTTTTTTTTTAATAAACTTGAGTTGTACTGATGTAAGTTTTTAGATTTAGATTAGAACCGATCAAGATGTGGCACAGAGTGATGGATTGCATTTCATTTGGTTATTTTTCCTCAGTATTTAATTTGACAGGAGACTTGTGTAAACACACTGATCCTTTGACAGTATTCTCCACTACTCAAAAGATTTAACAATACCAAAAGAAAGTTTCAAACATCTAATGTAGAGTCCTTATAGGTAACTGAAAAATGACAACGTTACAGTATAGCACAGTATACATTGCAGTCATACAATGTTGACATCAAAACTGTAAGTTAGTTGGGTCCATCAGGTGAAGCACTTGCCGTGAAAAGCAGCCTTTGCCTTTTAAGCACAGTAGCATTTGTACTGGCCTCCACATGCATTTTGTTAACCCAGGGGGAAGACTGAAAATAAATAAGCTGCTATTTTTATGAAATTTGGCTGTATAATTATGACACTAGAATTTGTCATAGGCTGCAAAAAGGTGCTCAACAATCTCTTGTTTTCTGTGAAAACGTGTTGCTGTCTCTTCTGGGACTTTCTTTCACCTTCATTGAGATGTAAATATAATAATGTTTTGTATATATTTTGTATATTTCTTAATAAAGGTAAAGAAATTGTTTATAGCTGCATTTTGTTGTGTATTCTATTCAGTTACACTGAAACAGTGGTAAAATACTATTTTTTAATAATTTAAAAATGGTATTACTTGATTTTGTGTTATCATTTTGTTTAATTTAAAAAAGTTTTTAACAATTATCTTTCCGTGGTTCTGGTCACGGCTGAAGACTACACACACATGCACGTTTTGTATTTTGTATATTTACATACTGCATTTTAAAACTACATTTTATAAAGTGCCTTTTATTGAGTAACTGCAATGCTTACACATTTACATATTCTTGTGTGTGATGTCTTTATCCAAGGTGCCTTGCAACATCTTGGGATGTAACTGGTTCCATTTCTTTTGTTTTTCCAATTGGACTGGGTGTTGGGCAGGGTCATGAGGTCCAGTGGATGTGGTGCATTTGTTAGTGAAGAAAGATTCACTGATCTTGACTTTGCCAAAAATGCGGTGATCTTTGTGGAGACAATGAAGGCTCTGATTGGGGCTTTCGCCAGACTGAGCAAGAAGTCTGAGTGTCCTGGATAAAAACCAAGATCCAGGCCTTTAATGACCTCTTGGGCACAGCCATCAACAGTGTGTCTGTCTGTGGAGAGAATGTCGACCTTGTCAAGAGGTTTACTTACCTTGGCAGCAACATTAATGTCTGACTCCTCCTATGAAGTCAGATGGATCATGGGGGCTCTTGAAGTCGCATCTGTCTTCACCACCCTGACCATCTCATCTTCGTCTGCATAAGCACAGTCCTTCACCTGTGAATATTTAGCGGCAGTGTTTCTATTGGATTGCCGCTGACGGACAGCCTTATATGGGCAGGCACTAAATTACGTGGGAGGTGTAACTCTGCCTCCCACGGCCATCGAGCAGAAGTCTATTATAGTATATGGACAAAAAAATAGGTTCCAGTTATGACCATTACGTGTAGAATTTCGAAATGAAACCTGCCCAACTTTTGTAAGTAACCTGTAAGGAATGAGCCTGCCAAATTTCAGCCTTCTACCTACACGGGAAGTTGGAGAATTAGTGATGAGTCAGTGAGTGAGTCAGTCAGTCAGTCAGTGAGGGCTTTGCCTTTTATTAGTATAGATACACCATAAACATTTAGGGGTTGAGTGCAACACTGAAAATTTTACATTTACTTATTTGGCTGATGCCTTTATCCAAGGCGACTTAACAACATTAATGATACAATTGGTTGCATTTTTTTGGTTTTCCAATTGGAGCACACGCAGGTCATGTGACTTGCTCATGGTCACACAGTGCTGGATCTGAACCTCAGAGTTTGAAGTGCAAAACCTTAACTACTAAGACGTCAATTGAGGATTTTAATGTGTCTTTCTTACTTCCAAACAAAAGTGCCAAGTCATAAAGTGAATTTGCACCACAATTAAATACTCGCCTAATATCTTACTCCATTTATGGTCAAAGCATGGGACATGGTTACCTTTATATTAGTGGTTCCATAAATGCATTGGGTTTGCTTATACATTCTCCTGGATTTGGTTGAACCTGTTTGAACATGTTATCAATATAAAAGACACCTGTCCACAACCTCAAACAGTCACACTCCAAACTCCATTATGGCCAAGACCAAAGAGCTGTCAAAAGACACCAGAAACAAAATTGTAGACCTGCAACAGGCTGGGAAGACTGAATCTGCAATAGGTAACCAGCTTGGTGTGAAGAAATCAACTGTGGGAGCAATTATTAGAAAATGGAAGACATGCAAGACCACTGATAATCTCCCTCGATCTGGGGCTCCACGCAAGATCTCACCCCATGGGGTCAAAATGATCACAAAAACGGTGAGCAAAAATCCCAGAACCACACGGGGGGACCTAGTGAATGACCTGCAGAGAACTGGGACCAAAGTAACAAAGGCTACCATCAGTAACACACTACGCCGCCAGGGACTCAAATCCTGCAATGCCAGACGTGTCCCCCTGCTTAAGCCAGTACATGTGCAGGCCTGTCTGAAGTTTGCTAGAGAGTATTTGGATGATCCAGAAGAGGACTGGTAGAATGTCATATGGTCAGATGAAACCAAAATAGAACTTTTTGGTAAAAACTCTACTCATCGTGTTTGGAGGAGAAAGAATGCTGAGTTGCATCCAAAGAACATCATACCTACTGTAAAGCATGGGTGTGGAAACAACATGCTTTGGGACTGTGTTTCTGCAAAGGGACCAGGAGAACTGATCCATGTGAAGGAAAGAATGAATGGGGCCATGTATCGTCAGATTTTGAGTGAAAAACTTCCTTCCATCAGCAAAGGCATTGAAGATGAAACTTGGCTGGGTCTTTCAGCATGACAATGATCCAAAACACACCGCCCGGGTAACGGAGTGGCTTCGTAAGAAGCATTTCAAGGTCCTGGAGTGGCCTAGCCAGTCTCCAGATCTCAACCCCATAGAAAATCTTTGGAGGGAGTTGAAAGTCCGTGTTGCCCAGCGACAGCCCCAAAACATCACTGCTCTAGAGGAGATCTGCATGGAGGAATGAGCCAAAATACCAGCAACAGTGTGTGAAAACCTTGTGAAGACTTACAGAAAACATTTGGCCTCTGTAATTGCCAACAATGGGTATATAACAAAGTATTGAGATGAACTTTTGTTATTGACCAAATACTTTTTTCCACCATAATTTGCAAATAAATTCTTCAAAAATCAGACAACGTTTTCTGGATTTTTTTTTTCTCATTTTGTCTCTCATAGTTGAGGTATACCTATGATGAAAATTACAGGCCTCTCTCATCTTTTTAAGTGGGAGAACTTGCACAATTGGTGGCTGACTAAATACTTTTTTGCCCCACTGTATGTATATATATATATATATATATATATATATATATATATATATATATATATATACAGTATACACACAGTGATGATTTGGTTTGCAAGCATAATTCGTTTCGGAAGCGTGCTCATAATCCAGAGCACTCGTATGTCAAAGCAAATTTCCCAATAAAAAATAATGGATACTCAGATGATTTGTTCCACAACCCTAAACATTCATATAAAAATGATTAATAAAAAATATAAAGTAAAAATACATTAAACAAATTAACATGCACTTTAACTTTGAAAAGAATCGTTATGCACACACACATGGTCACAATGCTTTAGTATACAGTATACGCTTGTATGGATGTTGACTATATGAGTGAGGCACGCCAACTAAGACCGAGCATGGGAGGCGATAACCCACAATCCCGCAGTGAGAAAGACAGAAGAACCATCAGCTCAGTTGTGATCACGTAATGCTAGGCAGACAAAGCTATACTGTCACACTTGGGTCACCAAGTTTCACAGGTTTACTCAGGGTTTTCAAGAGACAGAAACTTTATTTGATTACCAGCGGAACAAAGACAAGTCTCTTTCAGGAGCAATCCAGGCGCATTGTCAAAATCGGTCGCCACAGCTCTGCCTTTTGATCAAAGTCGAGCCTCGACTGGAGCAGAGGATGTCTGGCAGAAGAGAGACAAGGCAGTGAGACACTAGGACAGCCGCGGTACGGTCTTTTAAATGTTCGATGCCCTGCATGAGATGCAAATGACACGGTACAGCGTGGCACGGCGTGGCATAGCAGCAAGCAGTATGCTAGTAGCTGATCCCACAAAGAGGAGATGAAAAGCTGTGTTTGTTTTCCATTGTATCACTGTTTAAGAGGGGGTTTTGTAGGAGCAGCCATGTCCCATTGGGGCCGCGTTCACCGTGTTCACAATACATACTACTTGTATTGCAGGACCTCGCTCGTTTATCAAGTTAAAATGTATTAAAAATTTTTGCTTGTCCTGCAAAACACTTGCAGACCAAGTTACTTGCAATCCAAGGTTTTATTGTATATATATATTATATATTATAATTAAAAAATTTTGGGACAACAGGTGACTTTCTCAGAGAGACACTTTCACGTCCCACAAGACGAGACTTTGTGCCAAGAGATTTAACCACACCTGGGGCAAGAAATAAAAGACACAAAGAGTAGATGACATAGTAGAATGTTGTAAAGAATTCAAAAACGGCACAATACACATGCAGAGCAGGTTAGAGGTAATGAAAGTACGAAAATTCGAAAGTCTCAAAAAAATGACAGTAAAGATCACATTAGCAAAAACAAACAGAAATTTTTACTCGGTGAAATAACGGAACAGCAAAAACAGATCTAATATATTGTTCAGATTTAAACTTTTAGTCGGAGACTTGTAGATCGTCTAATTCATGTTGCCATCAGTGAAAAGTAGTGTTTCTTTCCAATGAAGAGGCATATTCACGAGAATGTTGTTTGGTGAAAGTGAAATCCCACGAGAGAAAATTTCAAGCCCCTGTGAGACAACACTTTATGCAAAGAGATTTGGAAAAGTCCTGCCCACATCTAAAACATTTACAACCATGCACATGGTTCAATCATTTCTCATTTGTGTGAATGCTATTGTCAGACACAGTTTGTGTAGAGAGAAAGAAACGATATTCACTCATGGGGATACGTTGCGTTGTCACGATGTAATTCCAAACACGGAATCAAAATTCAATGCAATATTGACAAAAAGGTAAAAACAAAAAGAAATCGTATATATGGACATAGGTGATATAACAGAAGTATGTAATATATTATAATATATATAATACTAGCAAAATACCCGCGCTTCGCAGCGGAGAAGTAGTGTGTTGAAGAAGCAATGACAAAGAAAAGGAAACATTTTGAAAATAACGTAACATGATTGTCAATGTTATTGTTTTGTCACTGTTGTGAGTGATGAGTGTTGTTGTCATATATATATATATATATATTTACACACACACACACATAAACATATATATATACATATCTATACATATACACATATATACACATACACATATACACACACATATATATATATACATACACACACACATATATACACACAAATACATATATATATATATACATACACACACACATATATAAACATATATATACATATACATACATATCTACATATATACACACACAGCTATTTCGTATCAGTGCAATACGCTGCTTGTTAAAACGGATAACTCCCGATCTTACGTGCAAGTCTGCGTGGATATTATGAACTATCGATTTGTTGAAGTTCTATTTAAATTTTAAATAGAAGGAATTTTTATTTAGTCGACAGAAATATCTTTGGTAGGAATGGTAAAAACAGACAGGAATATTATTCTTGAATAAATCAACTCAAACCTTAAATAACTTAAAAGAACAAACATTCAAATTTCTTTACTCTTATGTAATTTTATATAAAAAATAAACTTAGATTTTAAATATCCCAAAAGATTTTGCTCTCCATAAAAATATATCCTGTCAAAATTATACAAATTCAAATATGAACATGCTGCATAACAAAACCTGGAAATATAAATAAAATGTGTTCGTTTCAGCAATAACAAATCAAATCATTCAGTTGTCTTTGCTCATATGTCATTTTAGAGCTGGACGCCTGGCATCTTTTTTTGGCCACAGGTTCGTTTCTGTTTGGTGTGAGGTTCTGTGTTGTGGAGATTCTCAGGATGGATTGAAGGTGCTCATCAGTGAGGCGACTCCTGTGTGCTGTTTTGTTAGTCTTTATCACTGAGAAGAGCTTCTCACACAGATATGTGCTACCAAACATGCACAAGGTTCGAGCCGCATGTAGACGGACTTTTTTTGTTCTTCAAAGTCACCAAAGCGCCGTGCAAACTCAGTGCGCTCAGTTTATCAGCAAAGTGCGTATTTGGGAACACCGTAGTGACGACTTGGTTTAACATTACTTGGCAACAGGGAAAGTGGGGCAAGGTGAACTGGTGCATTTGTGTCTCCCATAAAAGCAGCTTCACTTGAAATCACTTTGTGATTGTGCACGGGTAAAACGTCCGCTGAAGTGTCAGATTCTTATTTAATTATGCTGCTTTCTGTATCTTCTGCATTGCATTCAGGTTACCCTTATGTTTTGTTTCATAGTGCCGTCTTAGATTAAATTCTGTAATTACAGCCACATTAGCTCCACAAATGAGACACACGGGTTCAGTAAACATATACTCAGCCTCCCATCGGTTTTTAAAGGCTCTATTTTCAGAATCAACTTTTCTCTTCAGCATCGTGTGAGCTAGCTTCGCAATAACTTGCAGCATCTTAAGGTAGACTTGATTAACGCGGTAACTGTTCGGCAAGGCAGCTGAAGCGCTGCATTATGGGATCTGTAGTTTATTGTGTTACCAGCGCTTCATATACCTGGGCCATTAATAACAATAATACAGTATATAAAATGATCTCGGGCGGATATAATTACGCGGGGCGGATGTGGCCCGCCCTTGAGTTTGACACATATGGACTAAATAGAACTTGAAAAGATATATTTTTCAAATGTGATCGCGCAATTCAGATAGAGTTGACGCACTACAGCCTGCATGCCTCAATTAGTCATCCTCCCCTCGCTCTTACTTTTTACCGTTCATCTAATGAATACACTGAGTATGGCTTTACCAAAACAATCATTGATGGCGAATAAAGTATCCATTATTCGAGTATGTAGATCGGGTTATATATATACATATATATATACCCGTATCGCAGAGAAGTAGTGTGTTAAAAAAGCTAGAAAAGAAAAGGAAACATTTTAAAAATAACGTAACATGACTGTCAATATACAGTATTTGTTTTGTGAGTGTTACTGAGTGTTGCTGTCATCAAGGATTTGATTATCATTATTTCTTTCAATCAGGTTCGTATTTGTAGGATGTGTTGTGTTCAAGTTACATTCCGTGTTTGTCAATCGTTGTAAAGATGACAGGTTTCATTCATCGATTCGTTTCTTACTGCATCAATAAACAGCTCGTCTTCTTCTTTATCTGAGACCTGACACACTGCATGCACGGGTTTTTTACACTGTCTTCCTTTAGCGGGACATTGACTTTTTCCACCGTGTGCTTTGTTTCCACAGTAGCAGCATTTATGAATATGCTTGTATGTATCAGGCGCTTCATATTTTTGCTGCCTTTTCAATTGTGTAATTCGGTTTTGTTCAGCTCTTTGGAACTGTTGCTTTTATCTGTGCACTGCGTCAGTTCACGTGAGCCGCTCGGTGTACATGCATCGAAGGTTCCCAGTTGTGCTGGTGCCATCTCGTGCTATGTCCATGGCTGTATTTAATGTTACCTTAGTCCTGGCACTTAAAACTTTCTCTCGCAGTTTCGCTGAGTTTGTGCCAAACACCACCCTGACCATCTCATCTTCCTCTGCATAAGCACAGTCCTTAACCCGTGAATATTTAGTGGAGTTTGCTATTGGATTGCCGCTGACGGACGGCCTTATATGGGCAGGCACTAAATTACAAACGCCAGCGCAGCCTGTCTATGAACTTAATTTAAAGTGTAGGTTTACATCGTGCTTTGTTTCAAGTAGCAGAACTCATGAATATGGTTGTATATGTCACTCGCCGCTTCTTATTGTTTCGCTGCCTTCTCAATTATATAATGCATGTTTTCTTCAGCGCTTTTTGGAGGTCTTCCTGGTTTTCTATGTACTGCGTGATTACGTGGGAGGCGTGATGATGTCACACGAAACTCCGCCCCCCCGGCGTTCAAGCTCATCTCCATTACAGTAAATGGAGAAAACAGCTTCCAGTTATGACCATTACGCGTAGAATTTCGAAATGAAACCTGCCCAACTTTTGTAAGGAAGCTGTAAGGAATGAACCTGCCAAATTTCAGCCTTCCACCCACACTGGAAGTTGGAGAATTAGTGATGAGTGAGTGAGTGAGTGAGTGAGGGCTTTGCCTTTTATTAGTATAGATAATATAATTTAATATAATATAATATAATATAATATAATATAATATAATATAATATAATATAATATAATATATTGTTTAATATTTAATATTTATGTCGGAGACTTGTAGATCGTCTAATTCGTGTTGCCATCAGGGAAAAGTAGTGTTTCTTCCCAATGATGAAGAATATGCGTAAGAATTTAAAGTTTTGTTGTTTGGTGAAAGTGAAATCCACACACGCATGGCAAAGACACAAAGTGGCTGGCGCGAAGCGCATGCAAGGGGGTTGGTGAGTGAAGCGAGCAGGGGATGAAGCTCCCGAGTATATATATATATATATATATATATATATATAAAGTCATATGAAAATGTTTGGGAACCCCTCATAATAATTTTCTCTACTTTCAACAAAAAAGATAACAGTGGTATGTCTTTCATTTCCTAGGACCATCTGAGTACTGGGGTGTTTTCCAAACAAAGATATTTAGTGAAGTAGTATTTAGTTGTATGAAATTAAATCAAATGTGTAAAACTGGCTGTGCAAAAATTTGGGTACCCTTGTAATTTTGCTGATTTGAAAGCATGTAACTGCTCAATACTAATTACCTGCAACACCAAATTGGTTGGATTAGCTCATTAAGTCTTGAACTTCATCTACAGGTGTGTCCAGTCATAAGAAAAGGTATTTAAGGAGGTCAATTGCAAGTTGTGCTTCCCTTTGACTCTCCTCTGAAGAGTGACAGCATGGGATCCACAAAGCAACTCTCAAAAGATCTGGGGTGTCATGCATAACGGCGTGCGTAAAATTCACACTATAACATGACGTAAGCACAAAAGCCGAAATGTGCTTATGCACAGAAAAATCCAGATGCAGAAATCTGTGCGTACTCCAACTTCTGCATTCTTCCGCTATATAAATTCCGGTCAGTGTGAAAAGTAACGCTTGCGCATGCGCATGCTGTCCCGCCCCAATTTCTCCCAGAATTACGCCTCTTTGAATATGCAAATCAATATATATATAGCCCTTAAGCTCAGCCTGCTGTGAAAAGACAATGGGAAAAGCATGGGGGAAAATATCAGAATTTCAGCGAATACCAAGTGGAGGCAAAGGAAAAACATACTATTTGTTCAAATAAACCGTGGTATAATCAACAAAAGGAAGTTGATCGAGTGACATAGCGTGTTGGAGAAACTTGAAAGCTCAAGTTCACAAAGTCGCACAGTGCCGGAAATAAAAAAGTCTTAGCCCACCTTCTCAGTATCATATGAAAGCTTATTAGGGTACAGAGAAAAAAAAAGGCACACAGTGGGGAAAAAGCATAAAATGTTAACTTCACTCTCGAAATTTCCACTTTAATCATGTAGTTTATATTGTCATTAAAGTAGAACATCATAAACTTCATCTTAAAATCATTTAATTAACCAGTTTCTCAAATCACATCATAATTAAAGTAGCACGTTAAATGCTTTGTTTTGTATGTGATCTTCTATGTGGTATATGTGTGTGAATCACTAGTGCTTCTTAAACCGGCTCTCTTCCTCCGACTGGACACAGAATCCATTACATTCGTGATATCAAAAATAAGGTAAGTGAGTTGGAGTTGTATGTAGCAGAGCACAATTATGATATTATAGCAATAACGGAAACCTGGCTAAATAACAAAGATGGGGATGAGTGTAACATAGAGGGATACACATTTTTTAGGAAGGATAGACAGAACAGAAAAGGAGGTGGGGTTGCTGTTTATGCCAAACAGGAATTAAATGTAAGTCATCTTCAGTTGGATGATGAGCCCCATCTTAGTGAGGACATGTGGCTTCGCCTGGAAAATATTAGGGAAAAAGGTCTCATTTTAGGAGTGTGTTATAGACCACCCAATTCAGACAGTAATTTCAACACACATCTTTTTAGTAATATCAAAAAGGCAAGTTTACAGGGGGATATTATAGTCATGGGGGACTTTAATTATCCAAATATTAACTGGGATAACCTTGCAGATGGAGGAGCACAAGAGCAGGAGTTTTTAGAAGTAATCAGCGACTGTTTTTTAACACAGCATGTTAAAGCACCAACAAGGGGTGAAGCCTGTCTGGATTTAGTATTCTGTAATAATCAGGATAGAATTGAGGGTGTAGAGGTGATTGAACCACTAGGGTCAAGTGACCATAATGTAATACAATTCTCAGTATTTTGTAAGAGTACAGATGCAAAGACTAAAATTGTTAAGTTGAACTTTAGTAGGGCTAATTTTGAGCAGATGCGACAAAGTCTAAGTAGGATAGACTGGGATAAGCTTTTAAATGTGGAGACAGTCGAGGAGCAGTGGAACAGGTTTAAAAATGTTTTACATGTAATGCAGGACAGATACATACCTAAATTTGGAAGTAATGGGAAACTAAAAAAATCTCCACGATGGATTAATAAAGATTTAAAAAGAAGTTGCAAAGGAAAAACTGCTGTATAAGGCATATAAGACTAATGACTGCAAAGAGAACCGTAGTGCGCATGAGAAAATGAGGGCAACCATTAAGAAGGATATCAGAGAGGCTAAAAGACAGTTGGAGAGGAATATAGCAGATAAGGCGAAAGAAGACCCCAAGAGATTCTTTCAGTATTTTAGTAGTAAAAGAACAGTTAAGGAGGAGGTCAAGTTCATCAGGAATAGTAAAGGGAATTAAAAGATACAGACAATGAAATAGCAGATGCCCTAAACTTACATTTTTCTGAGGTGTTTACAAGTGAGCAAGTGGATAACCTGCCAGAGGTAAACACAACTACTAAGGAGGTACTGAGGGATTTGGAAATTGTAGAGGGAGAAGTGCTGCTCAGATTAAATAAGATGAAATCAAACAAATCACCAGGCCCAGATAATATTTATCCTCGTGTTCTTAAGGAGGCTAGTGAGTACATATATAAACCCTTGACACATATTTTTAGGAAGTCACTGTGCACTGGAGAGATTCCAAAGGACTGGAAAATGGCAAATATCATCCCATTATATAAAAAGGGTGACAGGGCAGATCCAAGCAACTATAGGCCAGTAAGCTTAACAAGCATCACAGGAAAATTAATGGAAGGAATTATTAAGGATAAGATTGAGCAACACATGACAAGGACAGGAGTTATTCTGAACAGTCAGCATGGGTTCAGAAGGGGAGGTCGTGTTTTACTAACATGTTGGAATTCTATGAGGAGGCAACAAAAGGATACGATCAAAGTGGAGCTTATGATATTATTTATCTGGACTTTCAGAAAGCATTTGATAAGGTGCCACATGAGAGGTTGGGCATCAAGTTAAAAGAAGTGGGAATTCAGGGTGATGTTTTTAGATGGGTGCAGAATTGGCTCAGACACAGGAAGCAGAGGGTGATGGTGCGAGGAACCTCATCAGAACTGGCCGATGTTAAGAGTGGTGTTCCACAGGGGTCAGTGCTAGGGCCGCTGCTATTTTTAATATATATAAATGATTTAGATAGGAATATAAGTAACAAGCTGGTTAAGTTTGCAGATGATACCAAGATAGGTGGATTAGCAGATAATTTGGAATCTGTTATATCATTACAGAAGGACTTGGATAGCATACAGGCTTGGGCAGATTTGTGGCAGATGAAATTTAATGTCAGTAAATGTAAAGTATTACACATAGGAAGTAAAAATATTAGGTTTGAATACACAATGGGCGGTCGAAAAATCGAGAGTACACCTTATGAGAAGGATTTAGGAGTCATAGTGGACTCCAAGCTATCAACTTCCAAACAGTGTTCAGAAGCCATTAAGAAGGCTAACAGAATGTTAGGTTATATAGCACGATCTGTGGAGTACAAGTCCAAGGAGGTTATGCTCAACCTTTATAATGCACTGGTGAGGCCTCATCTTGAGTACTGTGTGCAGTTTTGGTCTCCAGGCTACAAAAAGGACATAGCAGCACTAGAAAAGGTCCAGAGAAGAGCGACTAGGCTGATTCCAGGTCTACAGGGGTTGAATTATGAGGAAAGATTAAAAGAGCTGAGCCTTTACAGTTTAAGCAAAAGAAGATTAAGAGGTGACATGATTGAAGTGTTTAAAATTATGAAGGGAATTAGTACAGTGGATCGAGACTTGTATTTTAAAATGAGCTCATCAAGAACACGGGGACACAGTTGGAAACTTGTTAAGGGTAAATTTCGCACAAACATTAGGAAGTTTTTCTTTACACAAAGAACGATAGACACTTGGAATAAGTTACCAAGTAGTGTGGTAGACAGTAAGACGTTAGGGACTTTCAAAACTCGACTTGATGTTTTCTTGGAGGAAGCAAGTGGATAGGACTGGCGAGCTTTGTTGGGCTGAATGGCCTGTTCTCGTCTAGATTGTTCTAATTCTAATTCTAATTCTAATTACAGCTCTCTGAATAACTAAAATACTGAGATGTATACGTGATATAATTTTTATGATGATAAGAGTTAAAGCACGTTATTAAACATGGGTTTTACAGCACAGTCATTGTGCATGACCTTCGATGAAATTATTGATTGCAGCAGTACTCATGGGCGGCTCTAGGCAGAGAAAGAATTGGTGGCCCCTTCGCCCACCAATGTCAATATGGTATCTTATGCACAGTGGATGGCCACATCCATTGCGAACACTGCATAGCCGCCTCGTGCTCATGACACAAGCCTTTAACTTTTGTCGAAATTTGCCACTGCGTTTTTAGTTGTGTTATTTTCTCTTTCTGTTTTATATTCAGTATATATTGGCGTGGCCACCCCTGCAGTCCTTGCTTTTCTTTCTCCAAGTAATCAATCGCCACACAATCAGCTCTGTAATGGATGTTAAGCCATCTATAAGCTTAGAGTGCCGATTCTTCAGAACATTTAAGGAACATTGAAATATTTTCGTAGTACATGTTTAATTATTCTATCCTTCACGCCAGTCCCAGTGAAGAATATAGATTATTTAAATGAAGTTAGTTTTATCTGTATAATATAATAAACTTATTTTGCTGCATTTCGTCTTAAAAATTATATCGTCATCATATGTAAATATGCGCTTTATAACGTGGCTCAGGTTGTGCAATATTATAACTGTAGTGCAAGTTTACAGTGAGGTAGTTCTACTTATAAGTACAGATAGTTCTACAAGGAGCAATTGATTGAGTGCGTTTATAGTTCTTGGGATGAATCTGTTTCTGAACTGCGAGGTCCATACAGGGAAGGCTTTGAAACATTTTGCCATGGCTGAGACAGCGTGTGCTTGATGCTCTATACCGAAAATTCTCTTTCCGTTCAGCTGCTGCTGTGATTCACACTCAGATACAGTGATATAAATACTCGGAGTGGTGCAGTGAGAGTAATATGGAAAAAGATGATCCGCTGTGGAAACTCCTAACGGGAGCAGCTGAAAGAAGAAGAAGAAAAAGAAGGTGCAATGAGAGTAACAACGCTAAAGCAGTTATGGTATTTGGAATAATATGGCTATTCCCTGGACCATTATATTGTTACAGGTTAATTACTATCAGATGCATTACACTAATAAACAATATGCGATTAATTTCAGTGTAAAGTGGAACCTTGGTTCACAAACGTCTAGGTACACGTACAAATCGGTTTACGACCAAAAAGTTCGCCAAACTTTTGCCTTGGTTCACGACCACACACTCGGTGTACGAACAAGCCAGTTTCCCTTACGGTTTGGACATGTTCAGTCTCTCCCTGTGCATTTCCTGTGCAGCGAGCGAGCAAGCAAGAGAGAGAGAGCGCGACACACAAACAGGCGCGCGAGAGAGACATACACACACACACAGGCACGTGAGAGGCACACACACACACACACACACTTAGGAGCGCACTAGATACACACAGGCACTCCAGGCTCGTGAAATAGAGACACACGCGCACACACAAAAGAGAGAGCGAGCGAGCGAGCGAGAGAGGGAGGGCTGGAAGCATAAGGTGCAAAAGGCTTGTTTTTGTTTTCAGTTCTGTTTACAGCGATCAGTTCATAACGTGCATTTTGGCAATGTTACTTTTCTTGGTGGTTTATTAAATTAAGGATTTTTCAAATGTTCATTTTTTCCCTGTGTTTAAAACTCATTAAAAAAAAGTGTTTTTAGCGAGCGTTTCCTTGCACTATAGCGCACACTATTGCAGTGTTAGTTTTCTCTGTTGTTCAAGGTTTTCTCAGTGTTATTCAATGTTTTTACATTTACTTTACTATTACACTGTGCATTCTATGCTATAATTAACTATATTTGTGGTTAAAAACTAAAAAAATATATATTTGCATACAGTTTGTATGGTCTGGAACGGATTAATTGTATTTACATACAATCCTATGGTGGAAATTGCTTCAGTTCACGACCAAATCGGTTTACAACCAGAGTTTTGGAACGAATTATGGTCATGAACTGAGATTCTACTGTACTTATAAAGCCGCTTCAGGAAAGGAAAGGATAACCACACAGGAAGTGTAGCACTGCTTTGACGCTGGGTGCCGCCAGTCTGCAAAACCGAGCAGAGAACTTGCGTACAACAAGGTATGAGGTACTATGGAAATGTGCGTGGCTTTACGCCAAGTGTAGGTTTTATACATTGCGATTTGAACGTGGAAACGTTCTTACGCAACATTTCTGTGCGTATGCACCGTTTATACATGAGGCCCCTGAAAACAAAGATTGTTCAATATCGTGGTTTAGGGGAAGGCTACAAAAAGCTATCTCAGAGGTTTAAACTGTCAGTTTCAGCTGTAAGGAATGTAATCAGGAAATGGAAGGCCACAGGCACAGTTGCTGTTAAACCCAGTTCTGGCAGGCCAAGAAAAATACAGGAGCGGCATATGAGCAGGATTGTGAGAATGATTACAGACAGACCGCAGATCACCTCCAAAGACCTGCAAGAACATCTTGCTTCAGATGGTGTATCTGTACATCGTTCTACAATTCAGCGCAATTTGTACAACGAACATCTGTATAGCAGGGTGATGAGAAAGAAGCCCTTTCTGCACTCACGCCACAAACAGTCGCTTGTTCTATGCAAATGCTCATTTAGACAAGCCAGATTCATCTTGGAACAAAGTGCTTTGGACTGATGAGACAAAAATTGAGTTATTTGGTCATAATAAAAAGCGATTTGCATGGCAGAAGAAGAACACCGCATTCCAAGAAAAACACCTGCTACCTACTGTTAAATTTGGTGGAGATTCCATCATACTGTGGGGCTGTGTGGTTGGTTCAGGAACTGGGGCCCTTGTTAAAGTTGAGGGTTGGATAAATTCAACCCAATATCAACAAATTCTTCAGGATAACGTTCAAGGATCAGTCACAAAGTTGATGTTACGCAGGTTTAGTAGTAGTAGTTATATTTTCTAAAGGAGGCTCAACTAAGTATAGATAGATATCTATACTGATATAGACTGGGTAATGTGTTAGGAATGAAAGGATGCCACATCGTTTGATTATTAACCTACAGAGGGCTGAATTCCATTACACTCTGGAAATCAAAGTGAAAAAATGATGTGGCAGGCTAGTCCATTTTGCTGAAATTTCATTGCAGCAACTCAAAATTGTACTCAGTAGTTTGTATGGCCCCCATGTATTTGTATGCATGCCTGACAATGTCTAACACTCCTAATGAGATGACAGATGGTGTCCAGGGGGATCTCCTCCCAGATCTGCACCAGGCCATCACTGAGCTCCTGGACAGTATGAGGTACAACCTGGTGGCGTCAAATGGACTGAAACATAATGTCCCAGAGGTGTTCTATTGGATTTAGGTCAGGTGAATGGGGTGTCCAATCAATGGTATCAATTCCTTCATCCTCCAGGAACTGCTTGAATACTCGCGCCATATGAGGCTGGGCATTGTTGTGCACCTGGAGGAACCCAGGACCCACTGCATCAGCATAAGGTCTGACAATGGGTCCAAGGATTACATCCCGTTAGCTAATGGCAGTCAAGGTGCCATTGTCTAGCCTGTAGAGGTCTGTACGTCCATCCATGGATATGCCTCCCCAGACCATCACTGACCCACCACCAAACCAGTAATGCTGAACAATGTTACAGGCAGTATAATGATCTCCATGGCTTCTCCAGACCCTTTCATGTCTGTCACATGTGTTCAGGAGGTTACTCTAGGAGAGCTGGACAGGGCCATAGAAGGTCCTTAACCCATCAGCAGGACCGGTATCTGCTCCTTTGGGCAAGGAGGAACAGGATGAGCACTGCCAGAGCCCTACAAAATGAAATCCATCAGGCCACTGGAGTGAATGTATCTGACCAAACAATTTATATACATATTGCAGTTGCACGTTAAGCAGGCTCCTTTGCTAGCTGCCTTTAAATCCTTTTTAAAAACACATTTTTACTCTCTGGCTTTTAACCCAGTATGATATGTTGGCTATCTGTATATTTTTTATTAAGAATCTCCTCAGTTCTTATGTGTTTATGTATTTCTGTTTCATTTACTGTTTGGTTTTGTGTGTAATTTGGTTGTTTATTGTACAGTGCTTTGGTCAGCCGTGATGTTGTTTTTAAAGTGCTTTATAAATAAATAAATAAACATATATGTATACATAGACATATATATTTGCATAGTTCAAGTCAGCCAGTTTTGAATGTTTGTAATTCTATAAAAAATACTTTTAAACTCAAAATCCAAAAGTGTTTTTTTTCCTGGCACAACATCTGGTAACCTATGTACATTCGGCATTCCCACTGTTGAGTATTATTAAATTTTAATAAAGACAAGAGCTAAAGACCTAAAAATCCTTGAAATGTATTTTGATGGAAACATTTATGGTGGTATGTTGTGTTTACTGCAACTTAGTGTAAGAATTAAACCCACACTGGACAACAGCGCCATCTACTGGCACAAAAATAACTCATAAGCGTGACATTTTTTTCTGTCCCAAGCTGCTGAGGCCACCAACAAAAGAGTGAAACTTCCCTTCAGCTAACAGCCCCTCTATTACCAAAAGAACAGTTTGATTGAAATCAAAGATTCCTGTGATTCTTCTGACTTGACAAATGGAGAAAGTTAACGTTCCAAGTTCAAATTTATTGTCATGTATACATAGCACAATTGAATTTTACTTGCATTTCTCCTCATAACAGTTGACAATAATGCAATATCAACATAGACAGACACACACACAAATGTATACACAGCATGCGACACATATATATTCTATATAATATAATGCTATGAAATATATATTTCTTAGTATTTGTTATATGTTACTTAATTCATCATTAGAATATGCATTAAAGAGGAGAATATTTTCAAGTCATTTGCCTTCATGATGAGGGGAATTCAAAGAAATGTAATGTTTACATTAAGAACATATAATGAACACTTTTGCCCAAAGTGAAATGTGCATTACAAATTTGCTTTTATTAGTGAGTGCAATGGCAAGTTGAACTAGCCTTCTAAAGAACTATCAGGCGACTTTTACCACAGTGGACACAGAGATGAACATAAACGTCTCATCATAGTTGTGAATGTGATGGCATCAAGAGATGACCCCTTCAGTGGTTTGGTCCGGACACAAGTGGCAGTCTTTTAACCCGAACAAGTAAAAAGAATAGCCAGAATGGACCAGCGAAGGGAAATCTTCAGTATCTGGACTAAATGGGGCAGAACTGATCGCAGGCATTAGGGGTAGGTGGGCAAGATGGAAACAATTCCTCACAAAAAAGAACACCCAAATAAATGTACACTTTCAAAATACTAAAGTATGTATGCACACAGAATCCCCTAAATCATTTAAAGAAACAAATGTAGAACACAAAGGTATGTCTGAAACAACACTAAAACAGCTGACAGCTTCAACAATTCAGTACCCACTGTCATGCAAAACAAAACCTGCTTGCTCTCTGCCAGAAACCTAATGTTAATGAAGACTTTTACCTTTTTGTGTTACACATATCGTACATGGTTAACTCAGTCAAGAAATAGCTGAACAAAAAAGAATATCAACATCCTGCAACGTCACAGTAATTCTAGATAGATAGATAGATAGATAGATAGATAGATAGATAGATAGATAGATAGATAGATAGATAGATAGATAGATAGATACTTTATTAATCTCAAGGGGAAATTCACAAATTCTAACCCAAATCCTTGGATTTACTTGCAAATGGTGAATCAAAGAAATCCCCTGTCAATTTTTTTCAACTTGAACGTTTCTGTAAAGAAGACTGAAATAAATTTGCAAAATCCTGATGTCGATAGAGATATCCAAACAGACATACTGTTCTAATGAAAGCAAAAGGTGATCCACAGAGTTTTAGTTAATGGGCATGCAAACTTATATTACTGAACATATTGTATTTTTACTAAATATGATCCATTTGTTTTTCACTTAAATATTGTTGGTTGCAAAAATCTTATTAAAGCTGAAGAATAGTTCTAATAAGTGATGTTATGTTTTTAGATTTGGCAGCAGGAGAAGATGAAATTTCAATAAAGCTGTGCTAAGAGCAGCTTTGTACTTGTATGGACTGAGTGTTGGGCAGGTTCATGGGATCCAGCGGCTGTGGGGTATCCGTTGGTGAAGAAAGGTTCACTGATCTTGACTTTGCTGACAATGCTGTGAACTTCGCGGAGTCAATGGAGGCCCTGATTGGGGCTCTCAAAAGACTGGGTGAGGAGTTGTGAGTATCCTGGATAAAAAACAAGATCCAGGCCTTCAATGACCTCTTGGGCACAGCCATCAGCAGTGTTTCTGTCTGCAGAGAGAGTGTTGACCTTTTCGAGAGGTTTACTTACCTTGGCCGTGACATTTTTATCTCTGGCGACTCTTCATATGGAGTAGGTAGATGCATTAGGAGAGCATGTGGGGGGGGTCATGAGATCTCTGGTAAGGGGTGTGTGGCGCACTTAATATCTTTGCAAAAGGATGAAGGTCCAAGTCTTTAGAGTCCTCCTTGCAGTAAAGAGATCACGTGTTCTCTGCCTGGAGTTTGTATATTTTCTTAGTGAGTTTCCTCCAAAAACATTCAGGTTAAGGGATATAGTGATGGTAGATTGACGCTACTAGTGTATGTGTGTGCTTGTATTCATAATGTGTTTTTCCTCAGTTGCATGCAAGTTCAATGATTTTATTAAAACCAATACAACTTAGCTCCTGATCATTTTCCCACTATCCACTAAAAGTTCTTTACTATAAAATGATAATACATATTGAAGAAGAAACACCATCCAACTAAATAAATGCCTTAACAATAACACACTCCTACATCTATCCATCCATTCATTGTCCAACCCGCAATATCCTAACACAGGGTCACGGGGGACTGCTGAAGCCAATCCCAGCCAACGCAGGGCGCAAAGCAGGAAACAAACCCCAGCCAGGGTGCCAGCCCACCGCAGGACACACACACCCACACACCAAGCACACACTAAGGACACCTAAAATGTAACAAACCTTTTACTTGAAATTAACTAAAGATGGAACACATTTTGTGTACAAATGTGCGTAACACAATTTAATGCAGCTCAAATATGTAAACCCCTCCAGGCTTAGGAGTGTTCCAAATTTAGAGCGTGCCTATGAGATGTACTGAAAAAGTCCCAGTTTATATTGAATATATAGTGGGTTTAGAAAATATTTAAGCCCCTTCACATTCTACACACTTTATTGTGTTTTAAATTTGCCACTTTTGCCCATGACTCTACTCTCCAAATGGTGACAGCCTATCATTATAAAGGGAAACATGTTTTCAGAAAGGTCTGCAAATTTATTAAAAATCAAAAACTAAAATCTCTCATTCATAGAAGGATTCAGACCCTGAATTCAGTACTTTATAGAAGCATCCTTGAAATAAATGTCCTGGCTACCTCTTATGTCCACATTCTACTGCATGGTTCTATGGGTTTAATGAGTGATTTTTGCCTAATGTACAGAGAACAGTGAAATTCTTACTTGTACTAAACTCTATTAATGTTTCAAAGAACATGCAACATGTCATTTCTTTCTAGAACCATCATTTTTATCTCACAATGTCTGTCTTCATCTGTTACTGGCATCTGCTCTGTCATTGTAAGCATTTATTTTTATTTGTATAATCTCTTCGTTTTATAATTACTATCAGTTATTTGTATTACAGTTTATTATCTTGTTATCTTCAATAATATTTTTATGTACAACGGATAGAGGCCCAAGCAACATAAAAGACTGATTGAATGGGAGGTAGTGACACTGTTACCGTATTTTAGCCACTCCTGCTCCTGCAACTGACTTGTAGGGATTGATGTCTCTGCTTTAGCTTTACAGCTTTAACTGTCACTTCTGGAAAATTGCATTCCTTCTGGTATATCTTTCAGCTTTTTTTTTGGTATACTCAAGCCCTCTCAGTACAGTAAGAGGTTAGATCATGACCAATATGGATCTGTAACCTTTGTTGCATTGTCATCTGGATATCTTTCATATTTGCTTATCTGAATCTGAAAGTTGATGAAATGTTTTACCCCCTAGGTAGATGTTATTCCTCCTTGAAATAATCTGAGAGTCATGTAGATTTATACTTTCAGTTAAAAGTAACCAGATCCTTTAAGTGACATATGTTTACATCCACTCTGTTCAACATATAATTGTGTTTATCCTTAGGAGTTCAACAAGGTGAATTGGCACTGGACCATTCCGAGCTTTACAAGTTGTTAGTTCTGAATATAACTGGAAGGCAATGAATAGAATTACAAGCAGGAGTAATATGACCAGACTTCCTTGTTCTTATTATTGCCCTTACCATGACATTACGTATTGTGGAACTGAGACAGAATGTGGTTTAGCTGCCTTGAAGAAGGAATTATATTGCACAGAAGTGATTACATCAATTATTCCCTTCTCCATATTAGGAAATCATTTTTGTTTTGCTTTACAACTAAAAAAAATACATCTATATTTGTACAGTCAATGGGGGACTAGTCCATTGTTCTTCTTACAGTTTCAGTCTGGTAGAGACGTGTTCCTTTCTCGATCCAACAAGCACCACTGTGAGCCTGTCTGCTGCATAGAGCCGACTTGAGGACATATGTCTGTCTGTCAGACCCGACATAAAGCCCCGCTCCAGCTTTCAACTCTGCACTCAACAGTTTTCTCGTTTCATATACTGATGTAATCACATCGATTTTAGTAAAGCTTATTCACTTTCCACCCCAGCTTCCAACAGCTCACAAAGGGAAAGTTAATGCTGTGAGATGCATCCTTTTTTCCAAGGTTTTAAAAAGTGTGGCGCTGCTCCTGCCTGTACCAATAGCAGTAGCAATGATGCTGCTGCTGGTACATCAGAGACATCAGCTGGCATGTCTACTCCTGTGGCGTCAACAGACACTGCTTCTCCTGTACCTCTGCCAACTATTGCTGCCCCAAAGCAACCCGCTCAGCTACCCAGTGACTTAAATGTCAATACACCATCCCAGCCAATACTGGATAGTTACCCCAAATGTGTATTTGATGGTAAGATCATTCAATCCTGCCTGGTACTGCACATGACCATGGCTGGAGTACTCTGTTGTCCGGGACACATGCTTCTGTTTAAAATCGAAATTTCCACTTTAATCCCATAGTTTATGTTGTCATTGAAACTGAACGTTGTAAACATCACCTTAAAATCGATGTCTGATTTACATGAGTTTCTCAAACTCCATCTTAACTAAAGCAGCAAGGTAAATGCTTCTTACTGCTATATGGTTGTGACACAAGGAAACTATCAAATGACCTGAGACGAAGACTGGACTCCTTTGGTATTGCGTCTCTTCGGAGAATCCTTGAGTACCGCTGGTTTGGCTTTGTCTCGAATGAACGGTTCCTCGTGGAGTCCCAAATGAGGCACAGTACCTGCATTGTGAGGAAGCATCAGTTACGGCACTACGGCCATGTTATTCCCTGAGAGTAGTCCGGCTCACAGGATCCTCACTGTTGAGGACCTGAGAAGCTTTTCTAGGCCAAGGGGATGCCCACGTTAACACCTGGCTGTCGCAGCTGGGTGGTCATTTCCGGGGTATAGGACTGGACTGGACCGAGTGTCTGCCTGCCAACCAGGATCTCGAGCAGTTTCGTCGTGTGGTGGGTGCGGCAATGCGCTGTACCAGTTCATGCCCACCAACCTGACCTGACCTGACGTATTCTAAGTGCCCAGTCGTTAATCGCCTCTTAAACGAGATTCCTATTGCACTGAGAAGAGCCGCAAACAGGGATCGTCACATCGGAAGATTCCCGGTTCGAATCCCAAATGCCAAAAGGGACTCTGCTCTGTGGGGCCCTTGAGCAAGGCCCTTAGCCTGCAATTGCTGATCGCTTCGAGTAGTGAGAAAAGCGCTATATAAATGCAAATAATAATTATTATTAGTATTATTGAGTACAGTAAATGCATAATGTTACAGCTTTCTGACCATTTAGAATCGTGAGATTTATATTTAATACCATTTAAATGAAGAAGTGAATTAAAGCATGTATATTACATTTTACAGATAAATTGTTAACTTCATTTTAATAATAAATACTTTTAATAATTAAACATGTGGGCGTTGCATTAAGGCGGTCGCGTCCCCGGTGTTCCCTGCCTGGAGTTTGCATATTTCCTAGTGGGCTTCCTCAGCGTGTTTTCGTTTCCTACCAGAGACATTTAGGTTAGGAGATTTGGTGATGGTAAATTGACGCTACTAGTGTATGTGTGTGCTTGTATTCATCTTGCGATGATCTGGCGCCCTGTCTAGAGATTATTCCTGCCTCGCTCCCGATGGTTGCTGCTAGGGGTGGGGCCCTGGGCGGATGGATGGATGAAATAATTAAACATGTGTAACAGCCGTAACATAGCAGCACCCACTTTCTATTCATCAGTTTCCTTTCTCCGCATATCCAGTCACAATACAATCAACGTCCTCGTGAAAGTAAAACTAGCTACAAACTTGGAACACCGAGTGTTCAAAACTTTTAAGAAACACTAAAAAATCTTCGTTATACTTATTTATTATATACATCAGTCCCACCATCTGTAATAAATGTAAAACCATCTGTAAGCTTAGAACGCCGATTCTTCAAAGCCTTTAAGGAATATTGAGAAATATTCATCATACATTTTTAATTATTCCATCAATGCAGGGTCGCGCTAGTCCCAGCAAAAATCGAGCGCGAGGCAGGAACAACCCTAGACGGGGCGCCAGATCACTGCATGTGCACCAGAAGCGTCAGTTAAGCAACACCAAATCCTGTAACCTGCATGTCTTTGGAAGGAAACCGAAGTACACCAAGGAAACCCATCAGGGAAATATGCAAACTGTCTAGGCAGGGAACACCAGGACGTGACCCCCTCAACTGCATGGCAGCAGCGCTACTACAAAGCCACCGTGCTCCCCACGTGTCTAATTATTAAATTATTTAAATGAAGTTAACAATTTATCTGTAAAATGTAATATACATGCTTTAATGCATTTCATCATGTAACTGGTATCGAATCAAAATCTTACGACTGTAAATGTCCAGAGAGCTATATTATCACGAATTTATTCATTTACTGTATTCTCAGTGGTGACTGCTGCCTGCGGCTCCTAACGGCACAAGAGGAAATCCGTAGAGATTTCCGACTGGGCCGAGCGCACTTAGAATACAAAGCATTAAACGTGAAAATCGATTTTAAGATGAAGTTTACAACGTTTTACTTTAATGACGACATGAACTACGAGATTAAAGTGTGAACATTTTAGATTTAATCGCGAAATGGACTCTTTTTTCTTCATTGTGCCTCTACTTTTTTTTCTCTGTGGCCCTAATAAGCTACCGCGACAATGTTACCACTGGAGAATCTCTAAAAACAAATTTCTATGACATTAGATTAAATGTCCTCCCAGCCACTGTAAAAAAACAACCTGACACTGTTCATTGTGATGCTGAGGTGTCATCCGTGGCACGGCTGCACTAAGATCTCAATCCGGGTGATTCGCCGTGTAGTGGATGTGGCAACGCACTATAATCTGCGCATGCTCCCAACCTCTAATTGGTTAAATAGTTTAAACCAATCTATAATTTAAGTTAGCAGAAGTATTGCCATTCTTGTCATTAGGTTTGACAGACAAGTAATATCATATACTGTAAGTTCATCTAAGTATCCTATCATTTCATTTAGCACAAGCTCCCTGAATTAGACAACTCTCTGTTTATAAAATGTTTTATAAAGACAGTGCCGTCACTGCCGCCTTACTGTTCCAGAATCCTGAGTTCAAATTCTGCCTGTGCTGACTTTGCACACTATCCCTGTGCATGTCTCTCTTCTCTCAAGGGGTGAGCAGCAGGGCCCAGGGTGGTATTGGTGTTGTCATGGGACAAGTGTGGCAGGATTCTTGTGTGGAGTATTGTCGACAAGGAGAAGTAGTGAGCTGATAAAATAGCTGACAAACTAGCCTGTGCAGTTGTTGTTAATGTTATCGGTACCTTCAGGCATAGGTGTAGCCAAGGGAGGTTGCGTTTGAGACCTTTCTGAAAACTATTTTATGACAGTTCCAACTGATTGATCATGATTTGTGCCCTTTCTCATGCCCCTCTGAAATTAGTTCCTGGCTACAATCCTGCCTTGTGGTTGAAATCTATTTTTCTTTGCTCCTGGATTTTACTTAAGATTTGAAAAGACTCTTTAAGTGTCACATTTTCATCCTGCATCTTTTTACTTCCTTTTTCTTTTCTCACTCCCACTGTGGTAAATTGTCATTTCTTCTATTTGTGCTCCACCAACAAACTTTTTTCTCCAAGCTTGTGATAACTTTTACCCTACAAATGATGACATAGTATGGGACAGACATGCCTCCTGTTCTGAATAATACATTTACTCTACCACTACATTTAGATGTCATCTTAAATAAAAGTAAGCATTTTGTGTGGCAATTTATCAAAATATTTATAGATTGTGAAGCCTAAGGGCACGTACAGCCACCCAAACCCAACCCAGACAGACGCAGGAGGCACAAGTGCAAGCACACACATTTATTTTTTCTTCTTTCCTCGTGGGAAACACCTTCCGGTTCAACACAGTTCACTAAGCACAGCACAAGACAATTATCTTCTTCTTCTTCTCTTTCTACTTCTCTTTCTTTTCTTCTCCACTCCTCCTGGCAAGCTTTGTCTCCCCCCTCCCAACTCTGGCTCCCGGAGTAGTGGCTGCTGGCTCCTTTTTTAAGGCACCCGGAAGTGCTCCAGGTGCTCACTGTTTCGCTTCTGGCAGCACTTCCGGAACTGCCCATAAGCAGCAGCGGATCCCAACAGGGCTGTATCCAACTCCAACTCCCATGGAGCCCTGCAGGAGTCCAAGGCACCGCGGCAACTCAGGGGGCTACCACCCAGCGCTCCAGGGAAGTTAATGCTCTGGATATGCTCCTTTCCCCAGTCCTTCCAGCACAGAGGCGTCCCAGCTGCACACCACAACATGCATCCATCCACCATGCGGGAAATCAGTCTTCAGCCTTGATATTGGTCTTAATCAAGAGTTTATGACATGATATACATAACACAACTCATGAATTGAACGTGTGGGCTACCTTGGGCATGTAATTGGGATTTGGATCCTTTACATGGCAAGCAGCTCCATGGCTGCACATAGCTGGCAGGAAAAAAAACAACTACGTAGGCATGTGGCATTGCTATAGGAAAAGAACCTTGGTGACATCTGCCGAAAGCGAGGCAACATGCAGAAGCTGATTACGTTATAGGAGGAAAAATAATGACAGCCCCATTTTCCACTGTGTCCAACTTTTTGGTGCTCACAGATTACTGGGACTGGATCTCCAGTGTGTGTGAAATGTGTGTGAAATAAATTACAGAAGCCCATTACATGGTTGGAAGAAAAACAATGACAGCTCCTGTCTCTGTGAAGCTGTGGTCCACGTCTTTCTTACAGCAAGTTGCATAGGCAAAATGATCGAGAAGGCGACATGGCTACTGAGTGTGAAGCAAATTGTAGAAGGTGATTACATGTCAGGAGGAAGAAGAATCTCCACCCAGTGCTCCACAAGCACACGTGGCATGACAACCTGCTGATGCTCCCACGCTATTGGAGCTGGAATCTCGATCTTGGGAGGACTGGAGGGAGGTCTGTATGTTTTGTAGGGTATTTATATTTTTATGCATCTTGAAGAAAGACTTCATATATAAGATGGGACCCCAAAGCTGCATATTCTGACTGACAAACATTTGGTCCAAATATTATTACCTCATAATATTAATGGGATGTTGAATTTAACTACTGAAGAATGCTGGGCTGGGCCTTGGGACTCCTAGGGTTTGCTCCAGTATTCTTTAAAGCTGGAGTTTTTAGTTTTCATTCTGCTCATCTGAACATAGCTTAGCTGTCAAATCAGATATTAATGTTTACCATTGTGACCACTGGTGACTTACAGACTCGGGATCTTTCCATTTTACCTCTGTCACTACTTGTGAAACAGTATGAACTACATTTAGATATGAAAATGTGATAAAGAAATAAATGTTGTCAGTGTTAAAGTCCAACACCTTAGTTACTAGACTACAATGCTCTATTCTCCCAAATTAATATAAGCATATAGGAAAATGTGAGTAAATTTATATGATGTTACATGTGAACACTGCCTGAATTATTATAAATACACATACTTTGACAGAGAAAAAGCATTCAGCTGACTAGCAAAGATTTCATTTATTTTAAACTTTAATTCCATAAAGGACATTTGAGAATAAAAGTGTAATCCAGATTGTCAAATTGGTAAATGACAACCAGAGATGTTTAGCATTCATAAAAATATGTGGAAGGAGGATTACTTTCAAACAGTAAAAATGTTTCATTTGCGCTACCAATGTCAATAATAACGAGCCTTACTATATTGCATTACAGACGCAGCTAGTTATTCTTTGAGAATCCACCTAAATAAAAGGATACATGTGTTTGTCTGGTTGCTATCTCTGTCATTCCAACAGATGGCATATCACATATATTTGTAGTAATGCTTGTTGGAATGGCAAATGTAATGCATTTCATTACTACATGCATTACAAAATACATCTTAATAGATGGTGTACTACACCACGTTGAGAGCTAAGATTTCATCCCATCGCAGATGGGTAGCACAGCAAGTGCCATATACTTAAAAACTTGCACATTGGTAAAAGAAAAGAACAGTAACACATGCTGCAGCAGGTAGCCTCCTGGTTCACACGGTTTCAGTTTAAGTTTAGTTCTACAACCAATGTGTCTTCTGTGTTTTTCAAGTTTTCATTGCTCACCCTTCATTGTTATGAAATACCAATTGGGAAAACATACATTTGCAAGAGTACATCAGTAATGAAGAACTCTGGGCTAGTAATTTTTTTGTTTTGTTAAATGATATAGCTATTCTGGTCAATTGTAACTTTTAATTCACTTTTGTCTTCCGTAGATCCTTACTCCACTCTGCCAAACCTAATTTATATTGACTAATCAATACCATTAGTTTATGGGAAATGAGTGAACGTCTACACTCTGTCATACTGATTTACGTATTTCCTGTCTAATGAACACTATTCTACCTTTGTATATAATATTATGGTAATGTCATTATGTTGCTGTTATTGGATTTATAACTGTAATGCCAAGACTAATTTGTAGCAACTATGCTGTTTTGCAATACAATTTCATTTATTCATTCTGTGCTTTTTCCCCCCAATGATGGCTATTACATTTTTCTCATGTGGTTATCTTACTGCTAAAACTGAATGCAACTGGCACAAAATAACAAGCTCCATTATAGTAAAAGCAGATATGCTTGATTGTAGTGGATTAATCTCCTTGATTGTATGTTTTTGCATGCTCTACAGAAGGAATAGCTTTATTCCGATTTACACAAAACTAAACCTTTTTTGTATTTTAGTAAAAAAGTCCATATTTTTCGCACAGTTTTCTTTATGTTTGCAATGGTGCTCAAGCTATGGATTTCAGTGGAACAGGTTATTGCAAATTTATATAAAAAAGAAATCTGAGCTTTTATAATAAAGCAGGTTCTGCAGCATTTTAAAGACAAAATAAACAATATCCGATGTAATGTAATATGTCCCTCAAAAGCCAACACTATAGAGCCTCAGTGTGTTCACGACAGTAAATTAAATTCCTCCACTAATATAGGTTTACACGAATTACATTCTACTCAGCTAAAATCTTTCACTTGTGTCCAGTTCCAACAGGCTTTTTCAAAGATGTTTCTGATGTGCTCAGTGACAGTGCGCTAGAAATAATGAAATGTTTATTAGGTGCTGGTGTTTCCTCCGATTCCTTAAAGACGTCAGTAATAAAACCATTTCTTGAGAAAATGATCTTGACTCTTCTGTCTTTGACAGTTTTAGGCCCGTCTCTATCCTGTCTTTTTAAGTAAAGTTCTAGAGAAAGTAGTTTTCAGCAGTTAAATGATTACTTAAATAAAAACTCTATTCTTGATAAGTTTCAGTCAGGTTTTAGACCAAATCATGGTACAGAAACTGTATTGGCTTGTGGTTTAATGCTGACTCTAACTACATATCTGTTGTTGTTCTATTGGACTTACTGACTTGGATACAGGATTCTGTGAAAATACAGTTATTCCCAAGTCAGACTCAGGGTGACATATAAGGATTCACTTTACAGTGTTAAGCTTGAATAACTCTCGGGACAGTATTCTACCATCTAGTGGATGAAATAACATCATACTGCAAAAAATCATGAATACTTCTATGCGTTTTGCCACTTTAAGGTAACCAAAAGATAATGGTGTGTAAAAGAGAAGCTGTAAGCCAGTTTTAGAACACACTTAAACTGAACCACTAATTGAATCAAGCGCTAGTGATGGCAATGTGAATTGGTCATCAGACATTGACAAAGATAATGAAACTGATGCATATGGTTCTGTACAACTGAACCGTAGTGATATGCCTGGTGAATCCAGTCACCTGTAGGTCTGCACTGTGGTGCAAGTAGATGCGTGGAAAAAAGGCAAAATGATTGCAGTCAAGTAGAAGGACAAGAAAGATATTTGCCCCCTAGGCACTGTTGGAGCAACTGTTTTTCGTGTCAGTGGAAATGTGAAAGTAACTAAGCCTTGCTGTGTGGTAGCCTACAAAAACATGTGAATTGTGCGGGTCCATCAATCCATCCATCCATCCTCTTCCGCTTATCCAGGGTCGGGTCGCAGGGGCAGCAGCTTAAGCAGAGAGGCCCAGACTTCCCTCTCCCCGGCCACTTCTTCCACCTCTTCCAGGAGAATCCCAAAGGTGTTCCCAGGCCAGCTGGGAGACATAGTCCCTCCAGCGTGTCCTGGGTCTTCCCCGGGGCCTCCTCCCGGTTGGACATGCCCGGAACACCTCACCAGGGAGGCGTCCAGGAGGCATCCTGATCAGATGCCAGAGCCACCTCATCTGACTCCTCTTGATGAGGAGGAGCAGTGGCTCTACTCAGAGCCCCTCCCAGATGACTGAGCTTCTCACCCTATCTTTAAGGGAAAGCCCAGACACCCTGCGGAGGAAACTCATTTCAGCGCTTGTATTCGATCTCGTTCTTTCGGTCACTACCCATAGCTCATGACCATAGGTGAGGGTAGGAGTGTAGATCAACTGCTAATTTAAGAGCTCTGCCTTACGGCTCAGCTCTTTTTTCACCACGACAGACCGATGCAGAGCCCGCATCACTGCGGATGCCGCACCTATCCGCCTGTTAATCTCACGGTCCATTCTTCCCTCACTCGTGAACAAGACCCGAGATACTTGAACTCCTCCACTTGGGGCAGGATCTCTCCCACCAACCCTGAGAGGGCACTCCACCCTTTTCCGGCTGAGGACCATGCTCTCGGATTTGGAGGTGCTGATTCTCATCCCAGCCGGCTTCACACTCAGCTGCGAACCGTTCCAGAGAGCTGAAGATCACGGCCTGATGAAGCAAACAGGACAACATCATCTGCAAAAGCAGTGACCCAATCCTGAGTCCACCAAACGGACCCCTTCAACACCCTGGCTGCCCTAGAAATTCTGTCCATAAAAGTTATGAACAGAATGGTGACAAAGGGCAGCCCTGGCGGAGTCCAACTCTCACTGGAAGCGGGCTGACTTACTGCGGCAATGCGGACCAAGCTCTGACACGGTTGTACAGGGACCGAACAGCTCTTATCAGGGGTCCGGTACCCCATACTCCCGAGCACCCCACAGGATTCCCGAGGGACACGGTCGAATGCCTTTTCCAAGTCCACAAAACACATGTAGACTGGTTGGGCAAACTCCCATGCACCCTCAGGACTCTGCTAAGGGTGAAGAGCTGGTCCACTGTTCACGACCAGGATGAAACCACACTGTTCCTCCTGAATCCGAGGTTGACTATCCGATGGACCCTCCTCTCCAGAACCCCGAATAGACTTTTCCAGGGAGGCTGAGGAGTGTGATCCCTCTATAGTTGGAACACACCCTCCGGTCCCCTTTTTAAAGAGGGGACCACCACCCCGTCTGCCAATCCAGAGGCACTGTCCCGATGTCCATGCGATGTTGCAGAGGCGTGTCAACCAAGACAGTCCTACAACATCCAGAGCCTTAAGGAACTCGGTATCTCATCCACCCCGGGCCCTGCCACCAAGGAGTTTTTGACCACCTCGGTGACTTCAGTCCCAGAGATGGGAGAGCCCACCTCAGAGTCCCCAGGCTCTGCTTCCTCGTGGAAGGCATGTTAGTGGGATTGAGGAGGTCTTGAAGTACTCCCCCACCGACCCTAGCGTCCCGAGTGAGGTCAGCAGCGCACCATCCCCACCATATCACGGTGTTGACACTGCACTGCTTCCCCTCCTGAGGCGCGGACGGTGGACCAGAATCTCCTCGAAGCCGTCCGAAAGTTTTTTCTACATGGCCTCTCCAGACTTCTCCCATGCCCGAGTTTTTGCCTCAGCAACAACGAAGCCAGCGTTCGCTTGGCCTGCGGTACCTATCAGCTGCCTCCAGAGACCCACAGGACAAAAAGTCCTATAGGACTCCTTCTTCAGCTTGACGGCATCCCTCACCCTGGTGTCCACCAGCGGGTTCTGGGATTGCCGCCACGACAGGCACCGACCACCTTGCGGCCACAGCTCTGGTCAGCCGCCTCAACAATAGAGGCACGGAACATGGCCCATTGGACTCAATGTCCCCACCTCCCTCGGGGCGTGGTTGAAGTTCTGCGGAGGTGGGAGTTGAAGCTACTTCTGACAGGGGACTCTGCCAGCCGTTCCCAGCAGACCCTCACAACACGTTTGGGCCTACCAGGTCTGACCGGCATCTTCCCCCACCATCGAAGCCAACTCACCACCAGGTGGTGATCAGTTGACAGCTCTGCCCCTCTCTTCACCCGAGTGTCCAAGACATATGGCGCAAGTCCGGCGATACGACCACAAAGTCGATCATCGACCTGAGGCCTAGGGTGTCCTGGTGCCAAGTGCACATATGAACACCCTTATGCTTGAACATGGTGTTCGTTATGGACAATCCGTGATGAGCACAGAAGTCCAATAACAAAACACGCTGGGTTCAGATCGGGGCCATTCCTCCCAATCACGCCCTTCCAGGTCTCACTGTCATTGCCCGTGAGCATTGAAGTCTCCCAGCAAAGCGAGGGAATCCCAGAAGGTATGCCCTCTAGCACCCCTCAGAGACTCCAAAAGGGTGGATACTCCAAACTGCTGTTGGCATACGCACAAACAACAGTCAGGACCCTTCCCCACCCGAGCGGAGGGAGGCCACCCTCTCGTCCACGGGGTAAACCCCAATGCACAGGCTCCAAGTCGGGGGGCAATAAGTATGCCCACACCTGCTCGGCACCTCTCACCGGGGGCAACAGAGTGGTAGAGAGTCCAGCCCCTCTCAAGGAGATTGGTTCCAGAGTCCAAGCTGTGCGTCGAGGTGAGTCCGACTATATCTAGCGGAACCTCTCGACCTCGCACTAGCTCAGGCTCCTTCCCCTTCAGAGAGGTGACATTCCACGTCCCAAGAGCCAGTTTCTGTAGCTGAGGATCAGACCACCAAGGTCCCTGCCTTCGGCAACCACGCAACTCATACTGCACCCGACCTCCTTGGCCCCTCCCATAGGTGGTGAGCCCATGGGAAGGGGGACCCATGCTACCTTTTCGGGCTGTGCTTGGCAGAGCCCCATGGGTGCAGGCCCGGCCACCAGGCGCTTGCCATTGAGCCCCACCTCCAGGCCTGGCTCCAGAGGGGGGGCCCCAGTGACCCGCGTCCGGGCAAGGGAAAACGTTGTCCAAAGTTTTTGCCCTTCATTGGAGGTTTGTTGAACCGCTCTTTGTCTTGTGCAAGTCAAGCACTGCCATTCTATTCTCCTATGCTCAAGAAACAGAAAAAATATTGCAAAAAAGGTGTGCTGAGAAATAAGCTTCTACTGTCCCAATTATGACGTTTTGTGTTGGTTACTGTTACAAAATATATCACAAACATATGCAGTTTTTAATATCTGGAAAAAATTTGGAATTAACTTGCTTAGAGATCTTTATATAGACAACGTCTTTGCATCCTATGAACAATTACATTCCAAATTTAACATTCCAACTACACATTTCTTTCACTATCTTCAAATCAGGAACTTTGTTAAACAGAACCTTCCAGATTTTCCTCATCTTGCACCCTCATCCATGCTGGAAAAAATATTGCTCAATCTCAAGGACTTAGACTCCATCTCTACAATATATAAAATTATTTTACAATCCCTCCCTTTCAAAGATCCAAGAGGACACTGGGAAAAAGATCTCTCAATTAATATATCAGAAAAGGAGTGGAAAGTAGCAATGCAGAGAATTCACTCGAGCTCCATATGCGCAAAGCATACAGTTCTACAACTTAAAATTATACATCGAGCACATCTGTCTTCACTAAAACTCTCCAAAATGTTTCCAGGGCATGATCCAACCTGCGAACACTGCAAACTAGTTCCAGCCTCACTGGGTCACATGTTCTGGGCCTGCACCAAATTAACATTATTCTGGACAAAATTTTTTACTTACCTTTCAGACAGCCTTGGACTCACAATCCCTCCTAACCCATTAACAACTGTGTTTGGGGTTCTTCCAGAGGGGTTTAAAGTAGAGAAAGACAAACAAATTGTGACTGCATTCACTACATTGTTGGCACGCAGACTTATTCTGATAAACTGGAAGAACCCAAACTCCTCTCTTTTAAGTCAGTGGGAAACCGATGTGTTATACTATTTGAAATTGGAAAAAAATCAAATACTCAGAGGATCCGTACAGACTTTTTTCAAAACATGGCAGGATCTAATCAGTAATATTTTAAAATAAGTTCATAAAGCACAGAGAATGTATTAATTTAGGTATGTTTACAAGCCTTAAAATTTAACTTGCTTGCTCTCTCTCTCTGGGGTGGGGATCGATCTGTTCTTAACTCAATTTTTCTTTTTGTAAAAACTTGATTGCTTTGTATGGATTGTAATAAAAAAAAACAAAAAACAAAAAAAAACATATCACATGAAGGATGTGTACTAAATCTACATCGGTGCAGCAGTGGACACTAATCCAAAAAAGGGTCACAGGGAAGAGGGAGCCTATCCCAGCAAGCATTGCCAGTCCATCACAGGGTGAACCTACACATATCAGGGGCCAATTCAGAATCACCAATCCACCTGCATGTCTTTTGACTGTGGAAGGAATCCCACACAGATACGGGGAGATGTATGGAAACATTTGAGGTGTAAATTAGTCATAAACTGATCCTTCAAAACCTGGTTAGATACTGTACTTAGGTTTGTTATAAGATGCACAATATTGATGATCTAATTGATGAAACCTTTTTAGCTATTGTGGAATGGGACCCGGACACAGACAGATGGACATTGTTCGTTCACCCAACACATGTTTATTAAGGCCACCACTATACAATATTTATAAACTTCAGTGCATGTCCCAGTGCCTCCAGCACCGATTCCCCAAAAGTCTGGGCCTTTCACAGTCTTTTGTGCCTTTCTTCTGGCTGCCTCCAGTCCTCTCTCCAGCTCCGTCCTCTTCCACCTGACTTCCGCTCTCGAATGCAGGGAGGCGGCCCCTTTTATACCACCCTGGATGGGCTCCAGCTGCTTCCTGGGACTCCTCCTTGGACACGCCCCCGTGTAGTGGAAGTGCCGGCTGCACACCCGGAAGCCCTCCAGGTGTCCCCATTCTTCTTCCCCCCAGCACTTCCTGGTGTGGCAGAAGTGCTGGGCTCCAGGGTTCTTGAGGCACCAGGGCACCACCTGGCGGTGGCCACGGGCCCCTACAGGGTTGGGCTTCCAAGCCCCCTATCCGAGGCCACCAACAAAATCAGGGCGGTCGCCCCCTTGTGGTCGGGAGGAGGCACCAGCCCTTCTCCAGTCCCTTCGGGCGTCCCGGCTAGGCTCCACCCCAGCCGCATGCGACACTATTTAGGTTTGTTATTAGATTATAGTCTTTGAGAAGGTGAGAGATGTTAGAGGGTGCATTTCTGGCTGTGACATGTCTCTTCTTTCTCATCCAAATAAAGCAATCTAATAACAGGCTGTTGGGTGCATGTGCTAAATCTATTTCTTATGGGAAAGTATTTAGAAGTGACACAGCTTACCTGTCTTTTTTTCTTTATGTGTAGCCTGGAGGACATTGATGTGGAGGAAGATCATTAGCTCCAACTTTCACCCCACCCATTCCACCCATGCCAAGATAAAATCCTCAGCTCCAAGGGAGTTGACGTCATTTATGGATGAACAGCAGGGGAGTCTGGAATATCTAGGTTAAAACCAAAAGTACATTTTCTTTCCATCCAGCCTTCCAATGGCTAATAAATGGTGTTACCTGTGGTATCACATTGGTTATGGGTAACTTTATTGTTGCTCTTTTTTCAAATACCATAGCTTGGATTAATAACTTGGATTAATAACGCAACAAGAGTTAGATTATATGAGAGACTGTATAAAATAAGACTCATTAAATTAAAGGATAAAAAATACTTTTACACTTAAATTTTTTAGATTTGGATTACCCTAAACCTCTAGGGGCAGTGGGATTTAGCTTGTGCTAGGAAGGAGAGTCAATCTGGCCCTCATGGTAATGAATTGAGTTATACAAGAAAAAGGAGGCCATGAGCTCCAAAAATGACTAGAAGTATTAGTGTAATTGGGTCATTAACTGATTAAACAAATTAACACACACCAAAACAATAGTGTAGGAAAGGCAAAAATACAATCAGGAAGAAAGGCAGAAAATAATTCAAAATATAATGAAGAAAATGATTCCAAGTTATCCTAGGATGCAATAAAGAAAATAAACACATCCAAATAATTAAAAATATAATCAAAAAGTCTCTGTAATCTCTATATATAAAATCCAACATCTGTCTTTCTGTCTGCTTTTCATGAGCGAACTACTTAACGGATTTAGATCAGGTATTTTTCTATAATTTGCTTGAACATTTCAGTCTCATCGAGCTAAATATCATAGTTCAGTTGTGACAATGATTTATTTGCACGAATATGTGTTTGTTCAGTAGACATTATCTCCTAGAGATTGTTAAAGAATAATGTTTGGCGTTTTTGAGAAGGAGATCAGAGCTACGTATGTTTTAGAGGGTACCTGCTCATTGGCAGAGATATCACAGCAACGTGCTTTTCTCCCCACGCGGGGGACGCTCTCCCATCAGAGCTGAACACGAGCAGAAACAGTGGCAATGATTGACATTGGAACGTACCTACCTTGGCAACTTTTTACATTTTTAGCAAAGAGATCACAGTCAAATTCTCAGCCCAATAGCAAAACCAAAAATATTGTATACCAAAAGGCCTTTGGATGCGAACGCTATCAATATAAATTCTTCTCAATACAAATTATTACATTTTTCTTCTATTTTTTTATTGATTTTAAAAGTTTGTCCTGTTTCATCACTATGTGGTTGGAGCTGCGGGTGACAGCTAGTCAAAAATACAATCAAGAAAATAAAACCAAGAAATCCAATTAAATCCAGCAAAATATCTAAGGTAGAGGATTACAAATTGTCAAACAGAAAGTATAACTTTAGCTAAATAATCAGCAGGAAGAGAGAAAAAGAGTGTTATGTTTCAGGAAATGGCTGTTCCTAGGCTGTTTTTTTCCATTTTATGGTTATTTCTGTTGTTGTTGAATTATTATTTTCATGTGTTTTTGTCACCATGTAATTTTTTATTAATATTGCTATGTTTATGTATTATTTAATATTTATGCATTTATAATATTCCTTAATTTCTGTTCATAGAGCCCAAGGAGGCAGGGCCACTCTGGAAGGGCTGCCCACAGCCTTTATATTCCTGGCTGAGGATAGATGCCTCAGAGGATCATTAATTGTTGTGGTGTGCCTTTTGGTTATAAGTATTAATCTTAGATTTTCTGGTACTGGATTCTTTGCTCCTTGTTGCTGGAATTTGTCTTTGGATTAAGAATAGATTGGACATGTTTACATTGGGTAGCCTTTTTAGGCAAAATTTTTTTATCTTGTTTTGCAATTTTTGAGAGGTGACATTCAACATCCCAAGAGCCAGCTTCTGTAGCCGAGGATCAGACTGCCAAGGTCCCCGTCTTCGGCCACCACCCAACTCACACTGCTCCCGACCTCCTTGGCCCCTCCCATAGATGGTGAGCCCATGGGAAGGGGGACCCACGTTGCCTCTTCGGGCTGTGCCTGGCCGAGCCCCGTGGGTGCAGGAAAGGCCACCAGGCACTCGCCATCAAGTCCCACACCCAGGCCTGGCTCCAGAGCGGGGCCCCGGTGACCTGCGTCCGGGCTAGGGAAAACGCTGTCCAAAATTTTTATTCTTCATAACCTGAGGGAGGTGGGGGACACTGAGTCCGAATGGGCCATGTTCCATGCCTTTTTTGTTGAGGTGGCTGACCGGAGCTGTGGCTGCAAGGTGGTCGGTGCCTGTTGTGGCAGCAGCCCACGAACCAGTTGGTGGACACAGGCGGTGAGGGATGCCGTTAAGCTGAAGAAGGAGTCCTACAGGACCCTTCTGTCCTGTGAGACTCTGAAGGCAGCTAATAGAATGCGGCTTCGGTAGTTGCTGAGGCAAAAACTCGGGCGTGGGAGGAGTTTGGGGAGTCCATGGAGAATGATTTTTGGACAGCTTTAAGGAGATTCTGGTCCACCATCCGGCATCTCAGGAGGGGGAAGCAGTGCAGTGTCAACACTGTATATGATGGGGATGGTGTGCTGCTGACTTGGTGGGACAGTGGGGGGAGTACTTCAAAGACTTTCTCAATCCCACTAACATGCCTTCCAATGAGGAAGCAGAGCCTGGGGACTCAGAGGTGGGCTCCCCCATCTCTGGGACTGAGGTCACAGAGGTGGTCAAAAAACTCCTTGGTGGCAGGGCCCCGGGGGTGGATGAGATACGCCCGGAGTTCCTCAAGGCTCTGGATGTTGTAGGACTATCTTGGTTGACACACCTCTGCAACATCGCATGGACATCAGGGACAGTGCCTCTGGATTGGCAGACCGGGGTGGTGGACCCCTCTTTAAAAAGGGGGACCGGAGGGTGTGTTCCAACTATAGAGGGATCACACTCCTCAGTCTCCCAGGAAAAGTCTATTTGCGGGTCCTGGAGAGGAGGGTCTGTCGGATAGTCAAACCTCAGATTCAGGAGGAACAGTGTGTTTTTCGTCCTGGTTGTGGAACAGTGGACCAGCTCTACACCCTTAACAGGGTCCTGAAGGGTGCATAGGAGTTTGCCCAACCAGTCTACATGTGTTTTGTGGACTTGGAAAAGGCGTTCAACCGTGTCCTTCGGGGAATCCTGTGGGGGGTGCTCCGGGAGTATGGGGTACCGGACCCCCTGATAAGAGCTGTTCGGTTCCTGTACAACCGGTGTCAGAGCATGGTCCGCATTGCCCACAGTAAGTCAAACCCGTTTCCAGTGAGAATTGGACTCCACCAGGGCTGCCCTCTGTTGCCGATTCTGTTTATAACTTTTATGGACAGAATTTCTAGGCACAGCCAGGGCGTTGAGGGGTTCCAGTTTGGTGGAGTCAGGATTGGGTCACTGCTTTTTGCAGATAATGTTGTCCTGTTTGCTTCATCAGGCTGTGATCTTCAGCTCTCTCTGGATCGGTTCACAGCTGAGTGTGAAGTGGCTGGGGTGGGAATCAGCACCTCCAAATCCGAGACCATGGTCCTCTGCCAAAAAGGGTGGAATGCCCTCTCAGGGTTGGTGGCGAGATCCTGCCCCAAGTGGAGGAGTTCAATTATCTCGGGGTCTTGTTCACAAGTGAAGGAAGAACGGAGCGTGAGATCGACAGGCGGATCGGTGCAGTGTCCAAAGTGATGCAGGCTCTGCATCGGTCTGTCGTGGTGAAAAAGGAGCTGAGGCATAAGGCAAAGCTCTCAATTTACCAGTCGATTTACGTTCCTGCCCTCACCTATGGTCATGAGCTATGGGTAGTGACCGAAAGAACAAGATTGCGAATACAAGCGGCTGAAATGAGTTTCCTCCGCAGGGTGTCTGGGGTTTTCCCTTAAAGATAGGGTGAGAAGCTCAGTCATCCGGGAGGGACTCAGAGTAGAGCCGCTGCTCCTACGCATCGAGAGGAGTCAGAAGAGGTGGCTCGGGCATCTGATCAGGATGACTCCTGGACGCCTCTCTGGTGAAGTGTTTCGGACACGTCTAACTAGGAGGAGGCCCTGGGGAAGACCCAGGACATGCTGGAGCGACTATGTCTCCCGGCTGGCCTGGGACCACCTCGGGAGAGGGAAGTGGCTGAGGAGAGGGAAGACTGGGAATCTCTGCTCAAGCTGCAGCCCCCATGACCCGATCTCGGATAAGCGGAAGAGGATGGATGGATGGATGCCATTTTTGTCTCCTTTTTGTTTGTAATTACAAACAATTTTTATGAAGATTTTCTTCTCAAGACAGCAGTTTATAGTTATCTTCTCCCTTGGTGGTAAGGTTTGTGTATATGGAGTATGTAAGGTAGTGTTTGACTATTAAAATAATGTCCCTCATTTGGGGCCTGTGCAGGACTTGCTGTTTGTCTTTTGAGTTCGGGGCTGTGCCTATTTTATAGTCTGATTCAGTTAAATGCTTATCTGGATGGTGTTATTTGGATGCCTATTCATCCCTTTTGCTGTTTTGTGTTGCAGCTTTATTACAAAGGGAAGCTACAGACAAAGAGAAACTCAGTGTTGCCATGGCTAGTCAGTGGCCAACTAAACCTTTAAAATGGGGCAGACTGTAGCAGCAATTTCATCTTCTGAACATTTGCAACACCAGGAGGCCCCTTCCTCTTGGGTTCCACTTACAGAGGGAAAGAGAGAAGCCAAGCAGCACAGTAAAATTTACAAAAGACAATTACATAATGATTACCAGAACAAAGAAAATTAAAAAAAAATATTAGAGAACATTTCATTAACAGGGCCAACAGGACAATTTACAGAAAACAACAAAATAGGCAAAAATAAACAAATCAAAGTCCACGAACAAAGACCCAGCAAAATCATGACACTTACCAGTACACCTCTATGGTGGGAGGTTGGTATTGTCACCTGGGACTCAAAGTGTTTACTATATGGTACCCAGAAATTGTAATAACTTAAAATGTTCTTCATCTCCCTTTCTCCACTGAGTTTGGAGTTAAGATACAGCCCAGGCCAACAGTGAAGAAAGTCAAATGTTTTTGAAGTTTTATTGGAAAATATTTCCCTCTAACAAGATGAAACAAAACTTTGTATGTGGTGCCCCATTCCTTTTTCTCGTTTCCTGTACTTCATTTTTACAAAGCCCAGAGTGCTTCACACATTTACAAATATAGCACAGTTTAAAAAAATTGAATACAAAGCAAAATTTGCTTGTATCTTTAGCTTTTACAAAGAAGTAAACCTGGTTCTGAATTTGGCAAAATTTTATTAAATAAAATGAAGTATAAATATACTGCTCAAAAAAATTAAAGGAATGCTTTTTAATCAGATTATAGTATCAAGTCAATGAAGCTTCTCAGGTATTGGTCTGGTCAGTTAAGTAGCAGAGGGGGTTGTTAATCAGTTTCAGCTGCTTTGGTGTTAGTGAAATTAACAACAGGTACACTAGAGGGGCAACAATAAGACAATCCTCAAAACAGGAATGGTTTAACAGGTGGAGGCTGCAGACATTTTTCCCTCCTCATCTTTTCTTACTGGTTTTTCACTAGTCTTGCTTTTGGCTATGGTCAGTGTCACTACTGGTAGCATGAGGCGGTACCTGGACCCTACACAGTCTCAAGGGCATGGAGGAGCTTCCAAGAGACAGGCAGTTACTTTAAGAGAGCTGAACAGGGCCATAGAAGGTCCTTAACCCATCAGCAGGACTGGTATCTGATCCTTTGGGCAAGGAGGAACAGGACGAGCACTGCAAGAGCCCTACAAAATGACCTCCAATAGGCCACTGGTGTGAATGTCTCTGACCAAACAATCAGAAACAAAACTTCATGAGGGTGGCCTCTGGGCCAGATGTCCTCTAGTGGGCCATGTGCTAACTGCCTGGCTCCATGGAGCTTGATTGGCATTTGCCATAGAATACCAGAATTGGCAGGTCCACCACTGGCGCCATGTGCTTTTCACAGATGAGAGCAGGTTCACCCTGAGCACATATGACAGATGTGAAAGGGTCTGGAGAAGCTGTTGAGAATGTTATGATGCCTGTAACATTGTTCAGCATGACCAGTTTGGTGGAGGGACAGTGATGGCCTGGGGAGGCATATCCATGGAGGGACGTACAGACCTCTACAGGCTAGACAACGGCACCTTGACTGCTATTAGGTATCAGGATGTAATCCTTAGACCCATTGTCAGACCCTGTGCTGGTGCAGTGGGTCCTGATTTCCTCCTGGTGCACAACAATGTCTGGCCTCATGTGGTGCGAGTATGCAGGCAGTTCTGGGAGGATGAAGGAATTGATACCATTGACTGGCCCCCACTCTCGTCTGACTCATATAGTGTCAGTTATTTAACACTTATGCAAGCCAATATGTTCTTATTATAAATGAACTACTGTTCCACATCTGCCAGGAATTATTTTGTTGCTGTTAGAATTGGTTATGTTCTTGATCTGAAAGCATCTGCCTCTTTGAGGGCATCTGTGAGAGATCACTCCACCAGGCAGATACATCTGGGATCCTGGCAATGGTCAACTTTCTGCTTTTTTGTGTCTTTTGTTGTCAAGAAATAAGGGCACAAGGGATAAGGTGACACACAAGGAGTGGAGTCACAATACAATAAAATTACTTCAAAACATTTTCAGAGACTGTTTAGCTCATTTTGGATTACCTCTGTGAAAATTTTTGTACATTTCCTGTATTTTGATTCTCTGATTTTTTTCACTTTTCTCTCTTATTTAAGGTTTTGTTTTTTGTTCTGCTTTTGGGCTGCTTCTTTAAAAAATGATTTCTATTTTGTTTTTATCTTTTTGATCTTTCTTCTTGTTTATACAGTATTCTTTTTTTTTATATTTTATTTTTTTATTATAACAAGGGCCATTTTGTTATCTGAACTTTTTCACATTTCCCCGCTCCATTCAGAGTGCAAGGTGCAGAACACTGCCTGCTTAGGAGTTTTAGTTGCCAGGCTTGCTTTAAGTTTCTAGGCTTTTTTAGATTAGTAAGGCCTGGGGTTTTGAGCTAAAGCTCTTTTTTAGAGTTTCAGGAAAGTCATGGAATCATAATAGCTTGGGGCTGCCTGATTTGGTAAGACAGTGTCATTGAGTTAGGTGAGGGCCCGGGACAGTGTGACCAAGTACATTAATTTAGCTCTCTGTGATGAAAAGAAGGTTCTCTATTTACGTCAATGGAAGGAGAAAGTACTGTGCAGCATGGGATGCTGGTGAAGGATGCTGGACCACAGAGAACTAGCATGACAGGGGGAACGACTGCTGCACAGGAGTGCACTGCAAGTAAAGGAGGTGGAAGAGCGTGTGAGCGCGAGAGGCCTATTGGGCTGCACACACAACTGTGGATTTTGCTGACACCTTGGTGGTGCTTTTGTAATTAATAATAAATTTTATTTACATAGCGCCTTTCCCATGCTTAAGGCACTTCACACAGTTTAAGAAAGAACGGCAGGGTATACAGTATATAGTATTGTACTAAACCAGATAAATAAATAAAGAAGAGTAAGATACTAAATTCAGAGAAAAAAGCCTAACAGACAACAGAATTGATGGTCTAACACACACACACATGTTACATGAGCATCTTGACAGAGAGGTAAACTGAGAGAAGGGTAGTAAAGTCAAGTAGAGCTAAAAGCCTTCCTGAACAGATGATTTTTGAGTTCTTTTTTAAAAGAATTCATGGAGTCAGCTGATCTGATTGATTTCTGTAGGTCATTCCAGAGACTGGGCGCTATACAGCTGAAGGCCTTGTCACCCATGGAGTGTAGATTAGTGTGGGGTACAACAAGATTGCCAGAAACTGATGACCTTAGTTGGCGGACAGGCACATAGTGATGGAGAAGGTCACTGATGTAGTTTGGCGTAAGGTTGTTTAAGGCTTTGTAGGTTATTAGTAGAATTTTATATTCAATTCTGTAAGACACAGGGAGCCAGTGAAGACGGAGCAGGATGGGTGTGATGTGCTTGCTGGTGCTGGTTCAAGTGAGGACTCTTGCAGCCGAGCTTTGAATAAGCTGGAGCTGTGATATACAGTAAGATTAGAAAGGGCACCTGCCAATAGGGAATTACAATAATCGATGCGGGATGTAATAAAAACATGGACAAGTTTCTCAGCATTAGACAAGGAGAGGAAGGAGTGAACATGGGGCATGTTACAGAGGTGAAAGTAAGAGTTTCTTAATGTGATTTATGTTGGCAGAATAAGAAAGGGAGGAATCAAAAATGACACCAAGATTCTTTGCAGTAGCAGCAGGTCTGATGAGACCACCACCAAGACTGACTGGGAAGGAGCTGATTTTATTAAGTTGCACTTTAGTCCCAATTTGCCGGAGTTCAGTTTTGTTGCAATTTAATTTTAAAGAGTTCTGCTCCATCCAGGTATTAATTTCACTGAGGCAAGTTGTGAGCAGAGAAAGCTCTGATGAAGTTCCACTTTTAACAATGAAATAGAGACGTTTGCATAAAAATGCTAACTCAGTCCAAAGCTACGAATAATATGGCCAAGGGGAAGCATATAAATACAGAAGAGAAGAGGGCCGAGGACAGAGCCCTGAGGAACTCCTTGTGCAACTGGCGCTGAGCTGGATCTGCTGTTGCCAAGACTAACAAGCTCTTGCCTATCAGTCAGATAGGACCTGAACCACTGGAGGGCAGTGCCAGAGATACCCAGCATGTTCTCCATTCTGGACAGTAGAATGTCATGTCTGACAGTGTCAAATGCTGCACTGAGGTCTAATAGAATTAATATGCTGATTTGTCTAGAGTCTGCTGCCATAAGCAAATCATTGGTTACCCGTAGCAGAGCAGTTTCACAGCTGTGCCCTGAAACCAGACTGAAAGGATTCCATCAAATTATTAGAGGTTAAGTAATTGGTGAGTTGGGGAGCCACAACACGCTCAAGAACTTTTGACAGAAAAGTGGGAAATAGGGCGGAAATTGTTAAGATTGTCAGCATCAAGACCAGACTTGTTTAACACTGGGGTTAAATTGGCAGATAGAGCACAGTGGAGAAAACATGGTGACATGAAGGACTATGGGTGGGGTTGGAGAGTTGTCTGACTGGGATTGGCTGCAGATATTTTGCGAGAATGTGTAAAATGCTGCAAGGGTTAGTGAGAAGGTCAGCTTCTGTTGGTGTGGTGCATCAGTAAAGCATAGCAGCCTTCTGCAGGCTCTGTGATAGAGGAAGAAGGTAAAGCATTGTTCTGGTTAAGTCCTCTGATTGCCTACTGAGGTGGAAGCATGGGCTATTGGGAACATGCTGTCAGTGGCGTAGCTAGGGGCGGGCAGAGGAGCATGATTATATTAAACTAATAATTAGAACACGGCTTATCAGTGCGTCTATACTATATTCTTGTCTAGTTGATGCTTATTAATAATTTTATGTGAAAATTATTGTTGTTTCTCTATATATGAATAAATCTATGCAAAATTTATCTTAATTTTTCTCTATACGTCATCTTAATTATCTATTTAAATAGGTCACCAGATATGTTGGATAGTGGCAAATTGAAGCACCGCCCCAACCCAAGTGGCACGAACTCTAGCTACACCACTGCAAGCTGGATCTGCTAAATATTCTTTTGACAATCCCTGGAAATGAGAGAAGGTACAACAGTACTTGCAAAAAGAGGGCAATATGGTGAACTGGTGGCATGAGCTAGTCTTAAACTTGTTGATGAGCACAGTGAAGCTTCTTTGCACTGTGTGATTTTGAGGAGGGTAAAGAGAGTAAGAATCTGAGACTATATTTTTATTTTTTCATAATTTGCAGTTATCTTTTCGACTATGTTAGTGTATAAGGACTGATTTTTTTCATTCAGCAAACATATAACAAACATCAAATGCTCAGTTGCAACTATCTGTGCTTGTAGTCTGAGATGGGTGCAGGGTGCCTTTGCATGGGGTGTCACACCTGAATACAACACTCTTATCACCACTTCTCTGTACTTCTGTTTCCTTTCTCTGGTCTGTCGCTGGCCTCTCATTCTCTCTGTCATGTGAGTTCTGGTCCCTGAAGAGCACACAACTACAAGCTCATCTGATTTCTGGGAAGGAGATCCTTTCAATCTTAACCCCTGAAGAACTTCCAGGTCAGCCTGGAGACCACTTCAGGGGCTTCGCCTGGCCTTGTAAACCTGCTGTAAAAAAAAAATCTTCAAATTCTATTAGGCAGATAAAAACATTCTTATCTGTGTTTTGTTCCCCGAACCTGATAACATGCTTTATGTGGGTGACAGTTTGAAAAGTTCTGTAATGTTCTGGTTTGCATTTGCT